>NC_080038.1:123867512-124169259 GCF_030020395.1 Manis pentadactyla
ATTTCTAGTTTAATTTTGTTATGGTCAGACAACTTAATTTGTGTAATTTCACAGAGCAGGCATGTCAGCAAAATATTCTCCCAGCTCTTGTTTCACTGAAAGAGTTTCATTTCACCTTTATTTTTGAAAAGCATACAATTCATGGCTGACTTTTTTCTTTCCATATTTTGAAGATTTCAATCTGTTATCTTTAGTTTTTAGAGTGTCTCATGAAAAGCCTGCTTAATTTTATTTTTTATTTTTATTTTTTTTACATTTCTGTAAATCTCATTAATGCCTGACTTCAGAGAACACAGTTGGATTTCTGTTTTGTTTTGTTTTTTAATTAAATTGAATGAAATTTTTTTGGTATCATTAATACACAATTACATGAACAACATTGTGATTACTAGACTGCCCCGATTATCAACTCCCCACCACATACCCATTACAGTCACTGTCCATCAGTGTAGTAAGATGCTATAAAATCACTACTCATCTTCTCTGTGCTATACTGCCTTCCCCGTGACCCCCCAACTACATTATGTGTACTAATCATAATGCCCCTTTTTCCCCTTACCCTCCCTTCCCACCCATGCTCCCCAGTCCCTTTCCCTTTGGTAACTGCTGGTCCATTCTTGGGTCTGTGAGTCTGCTGCTGTTTTGTTCCTTCAGTTTTTGCTTTGTTCTTATACTCCACAGATGAGTGAAATCATTTGATACTTGTTTTTATCCACCTGGCTTACTTCACTGACATTAATAACCTCTAGCTCCATCCATGTTGTTGCAAATGGTAGGATCTGTTTTCTTCTTATGGCTCAATAATGTTCCATTGTGGATATGGACCACATCTTCTTTATCCATTCATCTACTGATGGACACTTAGGTTGCTTCCATTTCTTGGCTATTGTAAATAGTGCTGCGATAAACATGGGGTGCATACATCTTTTTCAAACTGAGCTTCTGGATTCTTACGGTAATTTCCTAGGAGTGGAATTCCTGGGTCAAATGGTATTTCTATTTTGAATTTTTTGAGGAACCTCCATACTGCTTTCCACAATGGTTGAACTAATTTACATTCCCACAGCAGTGTAGAAGGGTTCCCCTTTCTTCACATCCTTGCCAACATTTGTTCTTGTTTGTCTTTTGGATGTTGGACATCCTAACTGGTGTGAGGTGATTTCTCATTGTGGTTTTAATTTTCGTTTCTCTGATGATTAGTGATGTGGGGCATGTTTTCATGTGCCTGTTGGCCATCTGAATTTCTTCTTTGGAGAAGTGTCTGTTCAGATCCTCTGACCATTTTTTAATTGGGTTATTTGCTTTTTGTTTGTTGATGTGCATGAGCTCTTTGTTTATTTTGGATGTCAACCCCTTATCAGATATGTCATTTATGAATATATTCTCCCATACTGTAGGATGCCTTTTTGTTCTACTGATGGTGTCCTTTGCTGTAACGAAGCTTTTTAGTTAGATATAGTTCCATTTGTTCATTTTTGCTTTTGTTTCCCTGGCCCATGGAGATATGTTCATGAAAAAGTTGCTCATGTTTGTATTCAAGAGAGTTTTGCCTATATTTTCTTCTAAAAGTTTTACAGTTTCATGACTTACATTCAGGTCTTTGATCCATTTCAAGTTTACCTTTGAATATGGAGTTAGACAGTAATTCAGATTCATTCTCTTACATGTAGCTGTCCAGTTTTGCCAACACCAGCTGTTAAAGAGGCTGTCATTTCCCCATTGTATATCCATGGCTCCTTTATCATATATTAATTGTTGGTAGGTGCTTGGATTAATATCTGTACTCTCTATTCTGTTCCACTGGTCTATGGGTCTGTTCTTGTGCCAGTACCAAATTGTCTTGATTACTGTGGTTTGTAGTAGGGTTTGAATTGGGAAGAGAGATCCTGCATGCTTTATTCTTCCTTCTCAGGATTACTTTGGCTATGTGGGGTCTTTTGTGGTTCCATATGAATTTTACAACTATTTGTTTCAGTTTGTTGAAGAATGCTGTAGGTATTTTGATTGGAATTGCATTGAATCTGTAGATTGCTTTAGGCAGGATGGCCATTTTAACAATATTAATGCTTCCTACCCAAGAGCATGGGATGAATTTCCATTTATAGTATCCTCTTTAATTTCTCTTAGGAGTGTTTTGTAGTTTTCAGGGTATAGGACTTTCACTTCCTTGGTTAGGTTTATTCCTAGGTATTTTATTCTTTTTGATGCAATTGTGAATGGAGTTGTTTTCCTGATTTCTCTTTCTGCTAGTTCATCATTAGTGTATAGGAATGCAACAGATCTCTGTGTATTAATTCTGTATCCTGCAACTTTGCTGAATTCAGGTATTAGATCTAGTAGTTTTGGAGTGGATTCTTCATGGTTTTATAAGTAGAATATCATGTCATCTGCAAACAGTGACAGTTTAACTTCTTCCTTACCAATCTGAATGTCTTTTATTTCTTTGCATTGTCTGATTACCATGGTTCCTACCTCCAGGACTATGTTGAATAAAAGCGGGGAGAGTGTGCATCCTTGTCTTGTTCCCGATCTTAGAGAAAAAGCTTCAGGTTGAGGTATTTGCCCTCTATAGCCATTTTGTTGAGGGTTTTGTTATGTAATGGATGTTGAATTTTGTAAAATGTTTTTTCAGCATCTGTGGAAATGATTATGTGGTTTTTGTTGATGTCGTGGATGATGTTTATGGAATTTTGAACGTTGTACCATTCTTGCATCCCTGGGATGAATACCACTTAATCATGGTGTATGATCTTCTTGATGTATTTTTGAATTCAGTTTGCTAATATTTTGTTGAGTATTTTTTCATCTGTGTTCATCAGGGATATTAGTCTGTAGTTTTCTTTTTTTGTGGGGTCTTTGTCTGGTTTTGGTATTAGAGTGATGCTGGCCTCATAGACTGAGTTTGGAAGTATTCCCTCTTCCACTTTTTGGAAAACTTTAAGGAGGATGGGTATTAGGTCTTCACTAAGTGTTTAATAAAATTCTGTGGTGAAGCCATCTAGTCCAGGGATTTTGTTCTTAGGTAGTTTATAAATCACCAATTCAATTTCATTGCTGGTAATTGGTCTGTTCAGATTTTCTGTTTCTTTCTGGGTCAGCCTTGGAAGGCTATATTTTTCTAGAAAGATGTCCATTTCTTCTAGGTTATCCAGTTTGTTAGCATATAACTTTTCATAGTATTCTCTAATAATTCTTTATATTTCTGTGGTGTCCGTAATGATTTTTCCTTTCTCATTTCTGATTCTGTTTATGTGTGTAGACTCTCTTATTTTCTTGATAAGTCTGGCTAGGGCATTATCTATTTTGTTTATTTTCTCAAAGAACCAGCTCTTACTTTCAATGATTCTATTGTTTTATTCTTCTCAATATTATTTCTGCTCTAATCTTTATTATGTCCCTCCTTCTACTGACTTTGGGCCTCATTAGTTCTTCTTTTTCTATTTTCATTAATTGTGAGTTTAGACTGCTTATATGGGATTGTTCTTCTTTCTTGAGGTAGGCCTATATTGCAATATACTTTCCTCTTAGCACAGCCGTGGCTGCATCCCACAGATTTTGCGGTGTTGAATTATTGTTGTGATTTGTCTCCATATATTGTTTGATCTCTGTTTTTATTTGGTAATTGATCCACTGGTTACTTAGGAGCATGTTGTGAAGCCTCCATGTGTTTGTGGGATTTTTCATTTTCTTTGTGTAATTTATTTCTAGTTTCATACCTTTGTGATCTGAGAAACTGGTTAGTACAATTTCAATCTTTTTGAATTTGCTGAGGCTCTTTTTGTGGCCTAGTATATGATCTATTCTTGAAAATGTTCCATGTACACTTGAGAAGAATGTGTATTCTGTTTCTTTTAGGTGTAGAGTTCTGTAGATGTCTGTTAGGTCCATCTGTTCTATTGTGTTGTTCAGTGCCTCTGTGTCCTTACTTATTTTCTGTCTGGTTGATCTGTCCTTCAGAGTGAGTGGAGTGTTGAAGTCTCCTAGAATGAATGCATTGCATTCTATTTCCCCATTTAATTCTGTTAGTATTTGTTTCACATATGTGGGTACTCCTGTTTTGGGAGCATAAATATTTATAATGATTATATCTTCTTGTTGGATTGACCCCTTTATCATTATGTAATGTCCTTCTTTGTCTCTTGTTACTTTATGTGTTTTGAAATCTATTTTGTCTGATACAAGTACTGCAACTCCTGTTTTTTTCTCTCTGTTAGTTGCATGAAATATCTTTTTCCATCCCATCACTTTTAGTCTGTGTATGTCTTTGGGTTTAAAGTGAGTCTCTTGTAAGCAGCATATACATGGGTCTTGCTTTTTTATACATTCAGTGAGACTCTGTCTTTTGATTGGTGTATTCAGTCCATTTACATTTAGGGTGATTATCGATAGGTATGTAGTTATTGCCACTGCAGGCTTTAGATCTGTGGTTACCAAAGGTTAAAGGGTAACTTCCTTATTATTTAAGAGTCTAACTGAACTCAGTACACTATTACCAACAGAATCTAAAGTTCTGTTTTTTTCCCCTCCTTTTCTTCTTCCTCCATAGTTTATATATTAGGTATCATATTCTGTACTCTTTGTCTATCTCTTTTTATTACTACGGTGACAGCTATTTAATCTTAGGAACACTTCCATCTTTAGCAGTCCCTCCAAAATACATTGTAGAGATGATTTTGGAGCTAAATTCTCTTAGCTTTTCCTTATCTGGAAGTTGTTTAATCCCTCCTTCAAATTTAAATGATAATCTTGCCGTATATAGTATTCTTGGTTTGAGGCCCTTCTGTTTCATTGCATTAAATATATCATGCCACTCCTTTCTGGCCTGTAAGGCTTCTGCTGAGAAGTATGATGATAGCCTGATGGGTTTTCCTTTGTATGTGATCCTATTTCTCCCTCTGGCTGCTTTTAATACTCTGTCCTTATCCTTGATCTTTGCCATTTTAATTATTATACGTCTTGGTGTTGTCTTCCTTGGGTCCCTTGTGTTGGGAGATCTGTGTTCCTCCATGGCCTGAGAGACTATCTCCTTCCCCAGATTGGGGAAGTCTTCAGTAATTACTTCCTCAAAGACACTTTCTATCCCATTTTATCTCTCTTCTTCTTCTGGTACCCCTAATAATGTGAATATTTGTTCTATTTGGATTGGTCACACAGTTTTCTCAATATTCTTCCATTCTTAGAGATCCTTTTTTCTCTCTGTGCCTCAGCTTCTTTGTATTCCTCTTCCCTAATTTCTGTTTCATTTATTTTCTCCTCCACCATATCTCATCTGCTTTTAATACCCTCCATTGTGTTCTTCAATGATTGGATCTCCATCCTAAATTCGTTCCTGAGTTCTTGAATATATTTCTGTACTTCCATGTGCATGTTAATGATTTTTATTTTGAAATCTATTTTAGGAAGATTCATGAGGTCAATTTCATTTGAATCTTTCTCAGGTATATTCATAATTTTGCTTTGAACTGGGTTCCTTTGATGTTTCATATTTTTATGTGGTGCCCTCTAGTCCCCTGAAGCTCTACTGTATGGAGTTGCTCCATCCCTGGAGCAATGTCGGGGCTTTCAGGGGAGTGGTGTTGGTGCTTCATGGGAGGAAAGAGCTGTTTTCTTCTTCCTGGCTGCTATGCCTGTCTCCACTACCACAGCCAGTGGGCAGAACACACAGGTGTTAGCCTCTGTGCTTTATGTTTGTAGCCCCCACAGGCAGGTCTTCTCTCTGGCTGGCCTGACTCCAGGGCAGGGGTTGCCAGTTTGCGAGCCTGAGCCAGGTGCCGGCTAGCTGGAAGGAAGACACAGCAGGCTGCATATCACGGTGGGGGGACTTGGAGCTGCATAGCCAGCTAGGGGGATGGAGCACCTGAAGATTGTTAAAACTCCCAAACTCCTGGGAAGAGTACACCCAGATAATTTTGTCTACCTGTCCTTTCTCCTGAGCAGTAAGCTCTGTGCAATCCGTGCCCCTTTAGCCGCCCTCTAGCTTTTAGGAAGTCTCTCAGACTGCCCGCGCATATCAGCCAGATATGAATCTCTGTCTTCCCCAAGCAGCCGGAAACTCCATCACTCCAGGTATTATTTAGCTTTCCAACTGCACTAAATCCCCTGAGCACCATGCAATGCAGTTTCATGCTCCCAGAGCAGATCTCCAGGGCTAGGTATTCAGGAGTCCCAGGCCTTCACTCCCTCACCATTCTGTTTCTCTTCCTCCCACCAGTGAGCTGGGGTGGGGGCAGGGCTTGGGCCCCGCAGGGTCACAGCTTTGGCACATTACCCTGTTCTGTGAGGTGTGCTCTTTTCTCCAGGTGTATACTGTCTGGTGCAGCCTTCATTCCTGTTTCTCTTTCAGGATTAGTTGCATTTAGTTATATTTTCATATTATATGTGGTTTTAGGAGGAGGTCTCTGTCTCATCTGTCACACCGCCATCTTTAATCCGATCCTTCACAGCTGGATTTTTGTATCTGCTTCTGCACTGGGTCTGTTGAAATAGCTCATGTCCTGCAGCTTTTTAAACAGGAGGATGAATCCTTCTGGCTTCTGGGCAGATAACAGGATGTGTAGGCTAAGGATAAATTCTGATGGCTCCAGGCATTCCTTGGCTTGTGTTTGCATAACTAAAATCTCTGCCTCTGTCTTCACATGGTCTTCTATTCTAGGAGTCAAGTCTCCTTAATTTTAATTTTTGTTCCTCTATCACTAAGTTTCCTCTCCCCTTCTGCCCTCCCCAAAATTTCTTTTTACCTTTTTCACCTAGCAGTTTGACTAAAATTTCTGTTTTTTCTGTTTTCATGGTGGTGGTGGTGGTGATGGTGGTGTGTATGTGTTTCTGTATTGATACTGTCTGGTAGTCTAGGATGTTTTTCTGATTTGTGGTTGGTTTCTCTCATTACTTTGTGAAGTTCTCAGCCATTATCTCTTCAAATACTTACTCTATCACATTGTCTTTCTCTTCTGTCTGTAAGTTTCCAATGATAGGTGAAACCATTCAATATTATTCCACAGTTCTTGGATACTTTGCTCTTTTTTTAAATTTCTTCTTTTTTTCTCCTAAGCTTAGTTTTAGATAATTTCAACTCCCCTATTTGCAAGGTCTCTTAGTGTTTACCTCAGCCAAGTCCAGTATGCTGATCTCAATAGGAAATTCTTCATCTTTGATATCACAGTTTGTCTTATTTGTATCATTTGCACTGTTTTCCTATTTCTGCTGAAATTCTGTATTTATACATGTCCACATTTAACAGATCGTTTTATATATATAGTAATTTTATATTTTTCAGCTTTGAGGTATAATTGACAAAATTCTACATATTCAGGATGTACACTGTGATGTTCTGTTGTACATTTTGCCATGATTACCACAATCAAGCTAATTATCATATCTATTACCTCACATACTATTCATTTTCAAGTCCTTTTCTAATAGTTCCATATTTGGTTCATCTGAGGCCATTTCTAATTATCGCTTTACCTAATAACAATGGTCTTTTTTTCATGGATTGTTTTTAGGTGTCTTTCAACTGAATACCAGATTTACTATCTAGAAGAACAGCAAAATGAGTTGAGGAGTACTTATTGCCACAAATGGTTATCTTCTTTTGTCTGGCCACTAGCTGGGGGAGTTGAGTAAATATAGCCAGTAGTTGATTGGGTTCTTATATTGCTACATTAAGTGTAACATAGTCTTACATTTTATTGCTCATGGTGAACAGTGGCTACTCTGTATTTAGTGTGAGGTTGGATTATAGTATGAAGACTTATTATTTAACATTCCTGCTCAGCTTTCAGCAATTATTTCCCATTTGTACCATAAGAGAGTTCTTTCACTGTACTCTTAACCCATGCTCACAGGCAGCATGCTCTTGCTTGAAACTTGTGCTAAGTTTGTAGGGTAGGCAAAACAAATTCCCAGTTATTGTTGTCAAATCTCGTATTTTAGGCAGGACCTGCGCACTTGTTCCTTGTGGATGAGATCTTTTCACTCCTACCCCTCTCAACTCTGTCAGCAAGCTCTGCTTGCATCTGGGGAAAGTCTTTCATAAGAGATGTTTTTATACCCCTTCACCACTGGCATATGACTTTTGCTGTTACCCCTCCTCCAGAGAAATCTTTGCCTGCTTTGTGAATGCTGGAGACATGGTGTCCTACCATTTCCTAAGAAACAGATGGGATTTTCCTGTACCCTCCACCCAAAATGCAGGTTTTTGCCTGAACCATGTGCCAGAAGGGCTGCACTTGTACCCCTTATTCAGAAGAAATGGATCTCTGCCTGAATACTGGGGGCAAGACAGTTAGCTTCCCTGTCCCCAGTAGCTTAAGGGAACTTTTTCATACAAGAGAAAGATTCATGGAAGCATATGGGAATTTGTACTAGTCTGTCATGGTGTCTGTACTCCAACACAATTACTCTCAGTCTCATCTTGATACAATCTTGTCTCAATCTGTCCTGCCCCCAATCTTTCTGATAATAGAGATGGAGGCTCATAAAAAAGACCGTTAAGTCAATGCTCATTACCCTTGTGTGGGGGGCTGCAGTTTATTCTACGCTGATATGTAAGCCTGCACTCAACTATTTGAAATTTATCCAAATTTTAGCTGTTTTATTCTTAAGCACTTCTTTGGCAACTTCTTCTTCCTGTGAAATATTTTAGGTTTCTTGTCTCTCCTGAGAGTCTTGTCATTTTTTGGGAATGAGATTTCACATTGGCCTTGTGAGCTCAGCTCTCTAGAGGTTCCAAGAAGAGTTATGATTTTCCAGATAATTTAGCATGTTTTTAATTATGAAAATGGGGACAAAATTCTCTTGCAACTTTCTTTGCAGGTAGAAACAATACTTTACAATTGATTATATAATACAAATATTAAAATAATGTATCATGTAGTTTAAAATATGTAAATTAAATATATGGTAACAATTACACAAATAATAAGGGATGAAATATAACTATACTATTACAAAGTATCTATATTTTACTATCAAGTGAATTAATATTAACTAAGTACACAATAATAAGTTAAAATGTAAATTTTTTAATTTTTAAAAAGCAACTTAAAAGCTAAGGAAAAGATGTGTGCCTAAATGGCCACTAAAGGAGTTAAAATGGAATACAGAAAAACACTTTTAAAATCCAAAGTAAAGATTGTAAAGATAAGAAACACAAGTGACATAAAGGACAAATAGAAATAAATAGTGAAATAGTAAGTGTAATCCAACCATATAGATAATTAGATTAAATACCAGTAGTTAAACATTCCATTTAAAAGACAGATATTGCTAGGCTGGATAACAAAGAATTCAAGGAATTCACTTTAAATATAATAAAGGAGAAAAAATGAAAGGTAATGGATGTGAAAATCAAAGCTAAGAAAATTTGACAAGTTGCACAAATATTAGGTAAAGCAGACTTCAAGACAAGACCAATTCCTCAGAGACATTTCATAATAATAAAAACTGCAACTTTATGAGGAAACAAAAAATGACAATAACTTTCAATGAACCCACTAACACCTAAAGAAAAAAAGTGACAAAAACAAAGCAAATATAGATAAAATCCATCATCATACCTCAAAATTATAGACCTCTCTCTCACTTATAGAAAAGATAGATATTCACCTAAGTTTCATTTTTTAACATTAACCCCAAAATTGCATGAAACAAATTCTTTTCAAGTGAACATGACATGTTTACCATCACAGACCATATGCTGTGCCATAAAACAAGTCTCAATCAATTGCAAATTTTATAATCTTACAGATTATGTTTTATGACTCAAGGAAATTAAATTAGAAACCAGTGCCAAAAAAGATATCTAGAATTCCACAATTATCTGGAAATTAAACACATACTTCCAATGTTGTTGGAACATGAGTGAAGTTAAAGCAGAGTTCAGATGGAAAGCTATGCTTTAAATGGTTAGATTAGAAAAGAACAATTACCTCAAATTAATTATCTAAATTTCTACCTCATAAAACTACAAGAAGAACAAATTGAACCCCAAATAAAAGAATACTAAAAAAGATAAAAGCAGAAATCAATGACACATAAAATGGACAAAAAAAGAGAAAATCATTTAAAGCAAAGTGAGTTCTCTTAAAAGATCAATAAAATTGATGCACTTTTAGATAGATAAGATTAGCTTTTGAAGACATGAATTTCCAGTATCAGGGAAAAAACAGAGGGACGATTACTGATAATCATTTAGGTTTTAAAATTATGAGTGAACATTATTAACAATTTTATGCCAATGAATTCAAATATTTAGATGAATTGGATAAAAGCCATTAAAGAAACAAATTTCCAAACTAACCAGAGTAGAAATAGAAAGCTGAATAACCCTCGAACTGTAAAAGAATTGAATCATCAATTAAACATCTCCCAACAAAATCACAGATTCACATGGTTTCACATGATTTTATCTAATGTATACAAGAAATAATTCCAATCCTACAAAACTATTTCAGAAAATACCAGTGGGATCACTTCCAAACTCATTTTAAGACAATGATATACTCCTGATGCCAAAATCAGAAGAGTACATTACAAAACAGAAAATTACAGAATTCCCTCATGAACTAGGACAAAAAAACCAAAACCTTAAAGCATTAATAAATCGGATCTAGCAAATATGTCAAGATTACACACCATTAGCATGTAGGCCTTATCCCAGCAATCCAATATTAGCTTCACATTTGAAAATCTATCCACGTAATATGCCACAATAACAGAATGAAAGATAAAAACATGGTCACCTCATTATACAGGTGAAAATTATTTAATAAAATTCAACAGTCATCCATTATAAAAGCTCTTGGAAAACTAGGATTATAAAGGGAATTATTTAATCTGAAAAAGGGAGCAATGGAAAACCTACAGCTAACATAAATGAGATACTGAATGCTTCCCTTCTAATATATAGGAAAAGACTATGATGCATCTACTCTAACCATTTCTATTGAGTATTATACTCCTAGACATAGTCATAAGACAATAGAAATAAAATGCCTAAGTAGTAGAAATGAAAAACTTTTCAACAGCAGAAAAAATGACTCTGTGTAATAACTTCCTAAAAAAACTGCAAAAGCCACTTCTGTAAGTTTATTTAGTAAAATTTGAAATTATAAGGTCAGTACAAGAAAATAAATTCTATTTGTGCATACTATGAGCAAACAAAATGAAATTAAAGGTCTATTTTGACCAGTATAAAATACTGAAGAATAAAACTCAAAATTAAGTCCAAAATGTCTATACTATAAACCTGACTCTAAATTATACTTGGAAATGCAAAAGACTAATGACAAACAAAAATAATCTTGAAAAATAAGAAAAAACCTTAAAAAGCCATATTTTGAGGACTTAGACTATATGAATTCAAGCATTCAAGCATACTCACCAACTACATTGATCAACACAGTGTGGTAAGGACAAAGGTAAATAGATCAGTGACTCAAAATAGAGTCTGATTAAGAATAAAGCAGAATAGAGCAGACTATTTCAAAAACAATTCTCATCATAATTCCACCAGGACTGTATTTTTTAACACAGGATGAAACCTTACTCAAGAGATAAGTAAAAATATCTCCTTAGAAGGCCTTGTACAGGAATATTCATAGACACTTTATAGAAAATACCTAAAAATGGGACATAGCCAAAATGCCCTTAGACAATAAAATGGAAAAGCAAATAAAATAGTCATAGAATGAAGTATTACTCGACAATACACAGGAAAGGTATTCATATAAATGGGGATGAATCCCATTCTTAGTATACTGTTTACAAACAATATACTTCATTTTAAAGATGTAGATTAGGTGAATTAATCCACATAAAAAATATGAAAAGTGATTTCATTTAGAGGAGATTTCCAGGAAGGGATACGAAGAAACTTTCAGAAACTTATATCAAAATATACTTTAAGAATTTGTTCATTTCACTGTATGTTAATTGTATCTAGTAAATGTATATAAAAAATATTGAATTCTAAATGAATAGATTTTCTTTTTGCAGTATTATGGCTTCACAAATCTGGAACTGCCTCTGTGTATTCTAGCTTAAGTAAATGCATAAATAATGAGAGCCAGTTTTCCCACTGGAAAAGGGAATTAAATACATGAATACGAGAAAACTACCATATACCCTACAGGATTGAAATTTCTGGTATCAATATCAACTTAAAATTTAATCTACTACATTGTGAGCTAAGAGACAGTGGAAAGTCTATAGCTAATGCAAGGATCCCATAGCCAATTACTCATTCATAGCATAGAATGGGTAGGAAGTTTTTTACCTGCATCATCCCATCCCCAATGCCAGTACATCCCATCTGCCATGCCAGTATAACATAGTATCAAGAAGAATGACTACTGCCATGACTTCCCCTGTGCAAGAAAAAAAGAGAAGAGGGGTGAAGAGACTCAATAAAATATCAAAATAAAAGAGGAGACATTCCAAGAGATACCTCAGACATTAAAATTATCATGAGACTATTATAAACAATTATATACCAATGAATTGAATAACCTAGAAAAAAATGGATAAATTACTACAAGTGTACAACCTACTAAAATAATCAAGAAACAGAATTCCTAAACAGGCCAATAATAAGGTGATTAATTCAGGAGCCAAAAACCTCCCAACAAAGAAAATCCCAGGACCAGAGAACTTCACATGTGAATTCTATTAGAAATTCTTAAACTCTTCCAAAAAGACAGAAGAAGAAGGAACATATCCAGACTCATTTAAGGAGGCCAGAATCACACTGATACCAAAGGCAGACAAAGACATCATAAAGAAATCACAGGCAATATCCTAAATGAACACAGATGCAAATATCCTTAATAAAATATTATCAGACCACATTTCATTGCACATTAAAAGGATAAGACACTATGACCAAGTGGAATTTATCTCTAGGATGCATGTATGACTCAACATATACAAATCAGTAAATGTGACACACTACATTAAGAAAGTGAAGGATAAAAATTATATGATCACAATATATGCAGAAAAATCATTTAACAAAATTAAATATCAATTCATGGCAATAACTTAAAAAAATAAGAACAGAAGGAACTTACCTCAACATAATAAAGGCCATATTTAATATCCCAAGGTAACATTATAATCAATGCAGAAAACCTGAAAACCTTTCCTCTAAGGTTTGGTACAAGGTAAAGATGCCCACCTTAACTACTTTTATTCAACATAGTACTAGAAACTCTAGCCATAGCAATTAGACAAGAAATAAATAACTAAAAGGCATCTATTACAGAACTAGGTGAAATTATCTGTTTCCAGATGATATGATCATATATAGAGAAAATTAAAGACAACAAAAAACTGTCAGAACTAATTCAAAAAGGTAGTGAAGCTGCAAGATATAGTATCAACACATAACATTCAGTGATGTCTATATACCTCCAAAAATAAACTATACAAAGAGGAAATTAAGAATTCTATTTATAAGCACAACACCAAAAGAAATCAAATACCTAATGATAAATTTAACCAAACAGGTGAAAGACTTGAACAATGAAAAGTATAGAAAACTGACGAAGGAAATTAAAGACAGATAAAGGGAGACATACCATGCTCATGGACTGAAAAGTTAATGTCATTAAAATGTGCATACTATCTAAAATGATATACAAATCCAAAGCAATATCTACCAAAATCACAATGGCATTCTTTAAGCAAATGTGAAAAAATCATTTACTCATATGGAAACACAAAAGAACCAAGGAAATCTTGATAAGGAAGAAAACTGGAAGCATCACACTTCTTGTTTCAAACTATACTACAAAGCAATAGTTATCAAACCAGTATGGTATTGACATACAACTAGACACATAGAACAATGGAATAGTAATAAGTATTACAAAATAAACCCTTGCATTTACAGTCAACTAATATTTGACAAGGAAGCCAAGAACAGTCAATGGGGAAAAGATAGTCTCCTCAACAAATGGTGCTGGGAAAACCAGATAACCACATACAGAAGAATTAGACTGGACCCCTAGCTTATATCACTCACAAAAATTAGCATCAAATTGATTAAAGATTTAACACAAGACCTGAAAAAGTGAAACTCCTAGAAGAAAACAGGGGAAAAAGCTCCCTGACAATGATTAATTTGGATATGATGCCAAAAATGAACAGAAGTATAAGTTAAGAACTAGAACCACATCAAACTAAAGGGCTTTTGCACAGCAAGAGAAATAATCAACAAAATAAAAAAGCAACCAACAGAATTGGAGAAAATATTTGCAAATCATATATCCAATAAGGAGTTAATATCCAAAGTACAGAAAGCATATATACAACTGAACAGAAAACAAATAAACAATCCAATAAAAAAATGGGCAGAGGACCTCAGAAGACATATTTACAAAGAAGACATAAAGGCAGTCAACAAGTACATGAAAATGTGCTTGCATCACTAATCACCAGGGAAATGCTGCTGAAAACCACAATGAGATATCACTTCATACCTGTTAGAATGGCTATCATCAAAAAGACAAGAAATAACAAGTGTTGGCAAGTATGTAGAGAAACGGGACATTTGTGCACTGTTGGTAGGATATAAATTGGTATAGCCACTATAGAAAACAGTATGGAGATTCCTCAAGAAAATGAAAATAGAACCACCACATGTTTCAAGAATCCCACTTGTAGGTATATATCCAAAAGCAAAGAAAACAGGATCAGTATCTTCACTCCTATGTTCATTACAGCATTATTCAAAACAGCAATGACACAGAAACAACCTAAATCCCTGTCAATACACGAATAAGTGAAAGAAATGTGATTTTACACACACACACACACACACACACACACACAATGGAATACTAGTCAGCCTCAAATAGAAGGAAATCCTTCTATTTATGACAACATGGATGAATCTAGAGGACATTTTTGCTAAGTGAAATCAGCCAGATGAAGAAAGAAAAATACAGCATCATCTCATATGTGGAATATAAAATAATCAAATTCAAACAAGCACAGAATAAAATAGTGGTTACCAGGAGCTAGGATAGGGAAACAGGAAGATGTTGGTCAGAGTACAAAGTTTCAGTTATTCAAGAAAAGTAAGCTCTGAAAATCTAATGTACATCACGAGACTATAGTTAACAATATCATATTATATATGTTAAATTTGCTATGAGATCATAAGTAGTCACTCTATGAAAAATAAAATTGTAACTATGTGAGGTAATAGGTATGTTAATTAGCTTGATCATGTTGATCATTTCATGATGTATATGTATTACAAAGTATCATGTACACCTTAAATATACACAATTTTTGTCAACTTTACCTCAAAGTAGCTGGAAAAAATAAAGAAGAATACTCAGAGCTACTAACTGGTAGGATATTTCAAATTAAAGAAAAGTTACTATTTTCACCCTTACTTAAAAAGTAGAATAAGAATATTCAATTATGGTATAGATATGTATATAATGTATAGTGTATCCACTTTTCAAAACTGTTGTGGCAATGTTAATTACAATCAAGTATGTATATGCCCCATGATCCATGAAACCCTTTGTGAATCAATCTTATAGAAACAAGAGTGATTTTCTCAAAGTACCTATGTTCAAGAAATGTTACTACCACTTTGTTTAATTGTAAATTTCTTTTGGAGGAGAAGGAGCATGAACATAACTTGAATGCCAATCAAAATGGCATCATAGAATACTTTCCTAGTACCTCAACACTATGAAATATTATGCACGCATTATAAATAATGAGAAGCTCTATATTTGTTTATCAGGTTGTTCATTAAGTATTTTTAAGTGAGTAAACAAAATGCAAAGACTGTATTTAGTATCATCTGTGGAGCAGAAGGTATTTATTTGTGTCTATTCATTCTCCTTAGCACTCACTATTCTAGTAAATGATAGCATCCTACTCTAAGCATCTGCAACTTTCCACCTGAACGTTTTTGCTACATATTCAGGTGGGAAGCCAAGAATGCCAAAGTGTTCATGCCTGAAAGAACCGTTTGTAAATAATGATGGATGATTGGAGGATAATTCTCACAGCTTCCTAGGCCTCGAGGGTGGTAAAACAGAGATATACTCAATTCTGCCTCCAGGAGTTCCCTGCAAGTTCTGAGTGTCAGTTTATAATAATGGGAATGTGATAAACAATATACTTTTATTTGCTTCCCCTCTCCCCTTCCTTCCTCACTCCCTATCAGCGCTTGCCGGGGTCCCCTCTGAAATGAAAAATGTATGTTCTTTTCTTTGAAGCATGGTCTCCTTCTGAGAGAATACAACCTAAAATAATTCACTTTTTGTGTAAACTCCTACAGTCAACCCCTCAACCTCCCATATGTTTAGATTTGATGAGAAGAGTATAGAAAGTGATACTTGTTTAATTCAATAGGGTAGGAATAAATTACAGTATGTCACAGATCCCCAAGACCATCCCCAGGTTTCATGATTTGCTAGGAGGGCTCAGATGACTCAGTAGATAATTATGGCTGTTTTATTACACTGAAAGGATATAAAGCTAAATCAGCAAAGGAAAAAGTCACAGGGGGAAAAGTTCCCAAGAACAGCAGGCATAGTCCTCTCCCCATGGGGTCACAGGGAACATGCTGATGACTGTGAAAACACATATGAAAACTGTTACCAGGAGGCATTGGGGGGCGGAGCCAAGATGGCGCCATGAGTAGGACAGTGGAAATCTCCTCCCAAAAACATATATATTTCTAAAAATACAACAAATACAACTATTCCTAAAAGAGAGATCAGAAGACACAGGACAACAGCCAGACTACACCTACACCTGCGAGAACCCAGCACATCATGAAGGGAGTAAGATACAAGCCGCAGCCCGGCAGGACCCAAGACCCCACACCCCAGCTCCCGGCGAGAGGAGAGGAGTCGGAGTGGGAAGGGAGAGGGAGCCCAGGACTGCTAATTACCCAGCCCTAGCCATCCGCACCAGAGCACAGACACAGTGCATGCGTGGGGTGCCGGAAACTAGGGAAACAGGGCAGCAAGATCTTGGAGCGGGTCCCAAAGCCAGCGGCCCTGTGACAAAGAAAAGCGAGTGCTTTTTGAAAGAATTAAAGGGACAGGGATGCCACAGCTGGACGGAAGCATCCCGGGTCACATTCCAGCAGCTGGAAATTCCAGGGAACACCAGGCACACTAAACCCCTGGGCAACAGCTCTGAGACCCCTCACAAAGGTAAACAGCCAAACAGCCCCCCGTCCATTACCCCTCTGGGGCCCCGCCATAGCAGAGCCGCAACCTGAGGCTGGCCACGCCCACAGCTAGGGAGCTTCCTCCATACCGGCCGGGCAAGATACAGAAACCCAGTCTAAACGCAACTGCCCAACACAAGCCACTAGGGGTCGCACTTGTCCCAGTAAAGAAAAGGCAGGAGCAAGTGGATAGCCTTGGCGCTCCCAGCTGACAGAAAGTCAACAGCTCACCATTGCACCTATCAACATGAAAAGGGAAAAAAATTTGATCCAGAAAAGGCTAACCTAGACAGCTTCGACATCTACTACATCTTCCCCTGAGAAGGAATCTAGAGAGATAGATTTAACCAGTCTTCCAGAAAAAGAATTCAAAACAAAAGTCATAACCATGCTGATGGACTTGCAGAGAAATATGCAAGAACTAAGGAAGGAGAATACAGAAATAGAACAAGATCTGGAAGGACTTCAAAACAGAATGGATGAGATGCAAGAGACCATTAATGGACTAGAAAACAGAGAACAGGAATGCAGAGAAGCTGATACAGAGAAAGATAAAAGGATCTGCAGGAATGAAAGAATTTTAAGAGAACTGAGTGACCAATCAAAACGGAACAACATCCACATTACAGGGGTACCAGAAGAAGAAGAGAGAGAAAAAGGGATAGAAAGTGCCTTTGAAGAAATAATTGCGGAAAACTTCCCCAAACTAGGGGAGGGAATGGCCTCTCAGACCACAGAGGTACACAGAACTCCCATGACAAGGGATCCAAGGAGGGCAATACCAAGACACATAATAATTAAAATGGCAAAGATCAAAGACAAGCACAAAGTATTAAAGGCAGCCAGAGAGAAAAAAAAAAGGTCACCTACAAAGGAAAACCCATCAGGCTATCATCAGACTTCTCAACAGAAACCCTACAGGCCAGAAGAGAATGGCATGATATACTTAATGCAATGAAACAGAAGGGCCTCGAACCAAGAATACTGTATCCAGCACGATTATCATTTAAATATAAAGGAGGAATTAAACAATTCCCAGACAAGCAAAAGTTGAGGGAATTTGCCTCCCACAAACCACCTCTACAGGGCATCTTACAGGGACTGCTCTAGATGGCAGCACTCCTAAAAAGAGCACAGAACAAAACACCCAACATATGAAGAAGGGAGGAGGAGGAATAAGAAGGGAGAGAAATAAAGAATCATCAGACCGTGTTTATAATAGCTCAATAAGCGAGTTAAGTTAGACAGTCAGACAGTAAAGAAGCTAACCCTGAATGTTTGATAACCACAAACATAAGCCTGCAATGGCAATAAGTACATACCTTTCAATAATCACCCTAAATGTAAATGGACTGAATGCACCAATCAAAAGACACAGAGTAATAGAATGGATAAAAAAGCAAGATCCATCCATATGCTGCATACAAGAGACTCACCTCAAACCCAAAGACATGCACAGATTTAAAGTCAAGGGATGGAAAAAGATATTTCATGCAAACAACAGACAGAAAAAGCAGGTGTTGCAATACTAGTACCAGATAAAATAGACTTCAAAATAAAGAAAGTAACAAAAGATAAACAAGGACATTACATAATGATACAGGGCTCAGTCCAACAAGAGGATATAACCATTATAAATATATATGCACCCAATAGAGGAGTACCAACATATGTGAAACAAATACCAACAGAATTAAAGGAGGAAATAGAATGCAATGCAATCATTCTGGGAGACTTCAACACACCACTCACTCCAAATGACAGATCCACCAGACAGAAAATAAGTAAGGACAAAGAGGCACTGAAAAACACACTAGAACAGATGGACCTAATAGACATCTATAGAACGCTACATCCAAAAGCAACAGGATACACATTCTTCTCAAGTGCACATGGAACATTCTCCAGAAAAGACCACATACTAGGCCACAAAAAGAGCCTCAGTAAATTCCAAAAGATTGAAATCCTACCAACCAACTTTTCAGACCACAGAGGCATGAAACTAGAAATAAACTGAGAAAAGAAAGCAAAAAGGCTCACAAACACATGGAGGCTTAATAACACGCTCCTAAATAATCAACTGATCAATGACCAAATCAAAATGGAGATCCAGCAATATATGGAAACAAACGACAACAACAACACTAAGCCCCAACTTCTGTGGGACACAGCAAAAGCAGTCTTAAGAGGAAAGTATATAGCAATCCAAGCATATTTAAAAAAGGAAGAGCAATCCCAAATGAATGGTCTAATGTCACAATTATCGAAATTGGAAAAAGAAGAACAGATGAGGCCTAAGGTCAGCAGAAGAAGGGACATAATAAAGATCAGAGAAGAAATAAATAAAATTGAGAAGAATAAAACAATAGCAAAAATCAATGAAACCAAGAGCTGGTTCTTCGAGAAAATAAACAAAATAGATAAGCCTCTAGCCAGACTTATTAAGAAGAAAAGAGAGTCAACACAAATCAACAGATTCAGAAACGAGAAAGGAAAAATCACGACAGACCCCACAGAAATACAAAGAATTATTAGAGACTACTATGAAAACCTATATGCTAACAAGCTGGGAAACCTAGGAGAAATGGACAACTTCCTAGAAAAATACAACCTTCCAAGACTGACCCAGAAAGAAACAGAAAATCTAAACAGACCAATTACCAGCAACGAAATTGAAGTGGTAATCAAAAAACTACCAAAGAACAAACCCCCAGGGCCAGATGGATTTACCTCGGAATTTTATCAGACATACAGAGAACACATAATACCATTCTCCTTAAAGTTTTCCAAAAAATAGAAGAGGAGGAAATACTCCCAAACTCATTCTATGAAGCCAACATCACCCTAATACCAAAACCAGGCAAAGACACCACCACAAAAGAAAACTACAGACCAATATCCCTGATGAACATAGATGCAAAAATACTCAACAAAATATTAGCAAACCGAATTCGAAAATGCATCAAAAGGATCGTACACTATGACCAAGTGGGATTCATCCCAGGGATGCAAGGATGGTACAACATTCGAAAGTTCATCAACATCATCCACCACATCAACAAAAAGAAAGACAAAAACCACATGATCATCTCCATAGATGCTGAAAAAGCATTCGATAAAACTCAACATCCATTCATGATAAAAACTCTCAACAAAATGGGTATAGAGGGCAAGTACCTCAACATAATAAAGGCCATATATGATAAAACCACAGCCAACATCATACTGAACAGCGAGAAGCTGAAAGATTTTCCTCTGCGATCGTGAACAAGACAGGGATGCCCACTATCCACACTGTTATTCAACATAGTACTGGAGGTCCTAGCCACAGCAATCAGACAAAACAAAGAAATACAAGGAATCCAGATTGGTAAAGAAGAAGTTAAACTGTCACTATATGCAGATGACATGATATTGTACATAAAAAACCCTGTAGACTCCACTCCGCAACTACTAGAGCTAATATCGGAATTCAGCAAAGTTGCAGGATACAGAATTAACACACAGAAATCTGTAGCTTTCCTATACACTAACAAAAAACTAATAGAAAGAGAAATCAGGAAGACAATTCCATTCACAATAGCATCAAAAATAATAAAATACCTAGGAATAAACCTAACCAAGGAAGTGAAAGACCTATACCCTGAAAACTATAAGGCACTCTTAAGAGAAATTAAAGAGGTCACTAACAAATGGAAACTCATCCCATGCTCCTGGCTAAGAAGAATTAATATCATCAAAATGGCCATCCTGCCCAAAGCAATATACAGATTCGAGGCAATCCCTATCAAACTACCAACAGTATTCTTCAATGAACTGGAACAAATAGTTCAAAAATTCATATGGAAACACCAAAGACCCCGAATAGCTAAAGCAATCCTGAGAAGGAAGAATTAATTGGGGGGGGGATCTCACTCCCCAACTTCAAGCTCTACTACAAAGCCACAGTAATCAAGAGAATTTGGTACTGGCACAAGAACAGAGCCACAGACCAATGGAACAGAATAGAGACTCCAAACATTAACCCAAACATACATGGTCAACTAATATTCGATAAAGGGGCCACGGACATACAATGGGGAAATGACAGTCTCGTCAACAGATGGTGCTGGCAAAACTGGACAGCTACATGTAAGAGAATGAAACTGGATCACTGTCTAACCCCATACACAAAAGTAAATTCAAAATGGATCAAAGACTTGAATGTAAGTCATGAAACCATAAAACTCTTATAGAAAAACATAGGCAAAAATCTCTTAGACATAAACATGAGTGACCTCTTCTTGTACATATCTCCCCGGGCAAGGGAAACAAATGCAAAAATTAACAAATGGGACTGTATCAAGCTGAAAAGCTTCTGTATAGCAAAGGACACCATCAATAGAACTAAAAGGTATCCTACAGTATGGGAGAATATATTTTTAAATGACAGATCTGATAAAGGGTTGACATCCAAAATATATAAAGAGCTCACACACCTCAACAAACAAAAAGCAAATAATCCAATTAAAAAATGGGCAGAGGAGCTGAATAGACAGTTCTCTAAAGAAGAAATTCAGACGGTCAACAGACACATGAAAAGATGCTCCACATCGCTTGTCATCAGAGAAATGCAAATTAAAACCACAATGAGATATCATCTCACACCAGTAAGGATGGCTACCATCCAAAAGACAAACAACAACAAATGTTGGCGAGAATGTGGAGAAAGGGGAACCCTCCTACACTGCTGGTGGGAATGTAAATTAGTTCAACCATTGTGGAAAGCAGTATGGAGGTTCCTCAAAATGCTCAAAATAGAAATACCATTTGACCCAGGAATTCCACTTGTAGGAATTTACCCCAAGAATGCAGCACTCCAGTTTGAAGAAGACAGATGCATCCCTATGTTTATCCTTGCACCATTTACAATAGCCAAGATATGGGAGCAACCTAAATGTCCATCAGTAGATGAATGGATAAAGAAGATGTGGTACATATACACAATGGAATATTACGCAGCCATAATGAAAAAACAGATTCTACCATTCGCAAGAACATGGATTGAGCTAGAGGGTATTATGCTCAGTGAAATAAGCCAGGTGGAGAAAGACAAGTACCAAATGATTTCACTCATATGTGGAGTATAAGAGCAAAAGAAAACTGAAGGAACAAAACAGCAGCAGAAGCGCAGAACCCAAGAATGGACTAATAGTTACCAAAGGGAAAGGGACTGGGGAGGACGGGTGGGAAGGGAGGGATAAGGGTGGGAAAAAATGAAAGGGGGCATTACGATTAGCATGTATAGTGTTGGGGGGGCACAGGGAGGGCTGTGCAACACAGAGAAGACAAGTAGTGATTTTACAGCATCTTACTATGTTAATGGACAGTGACTGTGAATGGGGATGTGGGGGGGACTTGGTGAAGGGGGGAGCCTAGTAAACATAATGTCCTTCGTGTAATTGTAGATTAATGATACCAAAATAAAAATTTAAAAGAAAAAAAAACTGTTACCAGGAAGCTTATTAAAGACTCAGTGCCTGGTTTTTATTGGGGGTTGATCACATTAGGCACCATCTACCTAGCACATACCCAAATTGTATTCTCCCAGAAGAAAAGCAGGTGTGCAACATAAACCACATTTTTCATACAGTCTAGGCACAGCGAACCACTCTTACTAGTTAGAATAATGGGAACATTCCCCAAATCCAAGTTATCAGATGCTAACCAAGGGCCAATGTTTCAAGGATAACAGTCTTTCAAACCATAAAAGTCAAGCCTGCTATATTAACTCTTTCTGCACAAGCAAGGAATTTGATTAAGATTTAATTTGTGTTTTTCTATTATTTCACTTGTTATAATGAGTTCAGTGGGCTCTTGAAATTAAAATATTAATAAATAAATAGGAAATTTAATTTAGTATTGATAATATATATACCATACCACCCTCTCAAAATTCTGTTAAAATAATAAAATATAACAACAACTGTAACATCAGGCTGAAAAGGAACGTATGTCTCTAGCAGAGAGAAAGAAGCAATTTTGAAAGTTATAAAGAAATATGAACAGATTAAAAGGAAAACCAAAAAGAGCTAAAGAACCTTCAAGACAAAGGCATCCTGTTAATTCAAACCTGCATTCATTACAAGAAAAAAGGGGAATTGCTTATGTTTAAGAAAAGTGGCCAATTTGATTAATTTTAACCATTTTGTGCAGACATGTATATACAATCAATAAACAACAGTTGAAGAAAACCAACGTTATAAGTGAGAGCATAAAAATTCTGCAAATTCAACACAGTAGACAACTTTATATTTTATAGTTTTATCTTTTGCTATTAATTCTAAAGTTGAAGTTTCATCCCCATTGACTCCATGTATTATAATGTTAGATTTCTTAAAATTTCTCCACCATTTTCAATTCCATTTATTGTACTGAAATGAAAACTCAATGTTTTAGCTGAATAGCAGAATAACTCAGTCTGAAGATGTAAACAATTGTAAAATTAAATTATTTTCCAAGAATGAAGTGAACAGGTATGAAAAGATGAGAAAAAAGTGGGACACATAAAAGGAATGCAATAGTTCCAATATTCTTTCAACAGGAATCAAAACAGACTATAGACAATTAAGAGTAGGAAGGAATCAGTAAAAAACACGTCTGAATTAAAAAATGTATAAGTATCAGAATGAAAAGTTTGAGGTATTTTTTTTAAGTTTCAAAATCGGAAAACATGGGTGGAACTTCTGAACCACAAAAAATTTAAGGAAAATTTTTATAATTCTAGGAAGAAAACATAAAAACAATCTCAAAAACAAAATTAAGAATCAGATTAGACAGTAGGGCAACATCTCCATAGGCCTCTGAGAAATTGATTCTATAAATGCCATACCCCAACAAAGAATTTTCTCGTAAATGATAGAAGAGGAAAAAAATTAAAAGTGAAGGCTATAGTAGACTCGAAAAACAAAATTAAAGATATTGCTCCTATGGGCATATATAGATCATATTGTTTAATGGCAGCAGAATACACACTCTTTAAAAGAGCCTTACATGAGACATTTATAAAAATGTACTGTCTACTAGATTATAAGGCAAATTTTATGGCAATTTCAAGTGACAAACTTTGCATAATACATTTTCTGACCACAATGCAACTAAGTTAAAAACTCAACTTTTAGATGACTGAACACCACAATTGAAAATTTACAAATCCACTTTTAAATAACATAGGTCAAAGAAGAAATAACAGACATTAGAAAATATGTTGAAATGATCAATAATGAATACATAACATAACAAACATGTTTTGCTAAAAATAAAGCAATATAAAGAGATTTTGTACTATTGAATGTCCATACTAGAAAAGGGGAAAGGCTGTAAATAAATTATGCATATAAGTTCATGCATATCAAGAAGTATCAAAAGAAAAATTAAAGTTAAAGTAAAAGAAAAAGTAATAAATTGGAGCAGAAATTAATAAAAATAGAAAGCAGACAGACAGTTGATACAGTCAGTAAAAGAGGGCTCTTTGAAAAGATCAGTAAAATTAATCCTTCAGCAAGACTGAGTAAGAAAATGAAAGAGTAGACGGCCAAAATAATGAACATAAGGAATTAAAATTAACAAAATTAAAGACAGTTGTAGACATTAAAACTTAAAGAGAGTTAACTTTATGCTAACATATTTGAAAAGTTATATGAAATCGATTCACAAGGTAGTATAACAAAGACTCAAAAACTCTGAAAATCTGAGTATATTAGTACTATGAACATGAAAAAAATTAAATCTTACTAATAATAAATCTTCCCACTAAGAAAATGTACCAAATGTTCAAACTTTTATAATAGAGAAACTCTTTCAGAAAGTAAAAGAGGGTACACACATCAACTCTTTTATTAAGCTAAATAATATTAATCAAAAACTTATCAATGGCATTATAATGAAGGAAAAATTACAGATCAATCATTCTCATAAACTGAAAAATCTGAAACAGAATGTAAACTAAATATAGCAAGTTATAAGAAGTACATTACATCATAACTATATAAGTTTATCTAAGAAATGTAAGGTTGGTTTAATATTAGATAAGCAGATAGTATAATCCTTTGCACTAGGCAATAAAGGAGAAACATCACATGATAATTACAACATATGTAGATAAAGCATTTGATAAAATCTAACATTAGTTCATTGTAAAGTTTAGTAAACTAGGAATAAAAGGACCCACTCTTATTACAATCAAGAGTATTTACAACCCTTGCAACAACTACAAAAACCACAATGAATATACCACATAATGGTGCAAGTTTGAAGTTTTCCCTGCTACTAAACCTTATACCAGAGGTAATAACAAAAACATTAATGCAGGAGAGAAAATATGAAAAATTAGAAAGAATAGCATGACAACAATACTCACTGGGAAAAAGGATAGTCTTTTCAACTAGTGGTGTTGGGAAATCTGGATATCCACATGCAAAAGAAAGAATTTGGACCCATATCTTACATGATATATAAAATTTAATACAAAATAGATGAAGGATTTAAATGTAAGAACTAAAATTACAAAACTATTAGAATACATGGATAGAGTCTCTGATTAGGGTCTCACTTGGCTAAAATAAAAATTGGCCAGGGCTTCAGTTCTCATCTGGGTTGCCAGCTGCCAGTTTCAATTACTGCTGAAGAATTTACTTCCCCATGATTGTAGGACTGAGGTGCTAAAGGTACTACCTTTTAATGACATGGGACTACCTTCATCAAGAGAACTACAGTGTGTTGAATCCTTCCCATGACTTACTTGTTCTTACTTCTTACGTCTTTCTCTTCCGCTTTAAAGGCCTCATAGGATTACATTTGGACCACCTGGGTAATTCAGGATAATGTATTCCCAGGGTGCTAGGGCTTAGGGTGTAGACTTTTTGCAGGGAGGGGACATATTTTTGCCTACCACAATTATATATGTAAAAATATCCAAAAGAATCAACTGCAAAGTATTTTAGTACTAGTAAGGCAGTTAAAAGAAAAGGCAGTTTAGTAGGGTTGTTAGCTACATTAACTTAAAAAAATATTTCAATATCAGTTACTAAAACAAAACAAAAAAAGAATTAAAATACATCACAGTAGTGTAAAATATGAAATAAATTAGAACAAATATATCTAAGCAGTAGCAGGTATCTTCAAATTAGGAATTTTTAAAAGGAGACATTAAAGATTCCTTGAATATACAGATAGGTTTATGAATTGAAGGATTCAATATTTTAAATATGTCAGCCCCACATCAATTTTAGATTTAATTTAATTTCAATAAAAGCCCCACAGATTATAACATGAGACTTCACAACTGATTTTAAATCTTGTATGGTAATAGAAAGGATCAAGAAGAGCCAAGGTATTCCTGTAAGGTTGAATAAATTGCTTTAATAGCTTAAAATATATATATATATTTTTTAAAGTAAAATAATCAAAGTAATATGATATATGGATAAAGATGGGCAAATAAAGCATCTAGGCAGGATAAGAATCCTAGAAATTGATCAAGTTATGTATACACAACTGATGTATGAGAGAAGTGGCCCTATAGAACAGTAGGAAAGGAAGGACTTCACAAAATATCATATGGAGACAACTTATAAATCATATGAAACAGGACTCTCACTGCATGCTATAAGCAAAAACCAATTTCAAATTGACATCAGTAAAAATGTCAGAGTAAGTCATTCCAATTTCCACTATCCAAAAACTATCAAAATCAACTCTTTTGTAATCTGGAAATTTGCCAATACTGCCATAACCTACAGAATGCTTACTCCCCACATCACCAGAAAAAAAAGTAAAAAAGTAATTTTAGGTAAGAACTGAATTTTGTGGCATTTTAACTTACCCCATACCCATTCCTGGGCCCCCTGCTCTATGGTTACCATGAAAACGACAGTCTACTTTCATGCTACCAAAGGAAACAAAACAGGCCTCATTCTCAAAGAATTATAGTCAATTATTTATTCTGACTTGTTTGGTGTCTCCCTCAAAGACTACTAAAATATTTGTCTTCATGTTAATAACCCATAACTGTCCTAGTGTTAAAAAGCTGCTTTGGGGACAGGGAGAAGCATTTGCTGAAATCACTTACAGGCTAACAAGACACAGTTTTATGTTGCTGCCACATGAGATGATAAGTGATAGATAGGGCAAACAACAGAATAAGCAAAAAGTGGTAATTGTTAGGGAATGAATTATGTCCCCCACCAAAATTTATATGTTGAAACCCTAACCCTCAGTACCTGAAAATGTAACTGTATTTTGAAATAGGGACAGATGCATGGATGTGTGTGCACAGATAAAAAGCCATGTGAAGATACAAGTTGCCATCCTGAAGCCAAAAAGAGAGGCCTTACAAGAAACCATACCTGCCAACACCTTAATCTAGAACTCCTAGTGTTCAGAATTGAGAAAATAAATTTCTGTCGTTTAAGCCACATAGTTTGTGATATTTTATAATGGCAGCCCTAACAATTAATACAGGACGGATGCTGAAGAATGAGATGTCCTTAAAGCTTTGAAATGCTCCAAAATATTCCTGCTATCTAGAAGGGACTCTAGATCTATGATTTCTCAAGGACATATATTTTGGTAACATTTATATGAAATTTCCAGACAAAGCAAATGCAGAGAGACTGAAAGTAGAATAGTGACTGTCAAGGACTGGAAGATTGGTTCACTGGCACTAACTTATAATGAGTATGGATTCTTTTTTCGTAATGGAAATGTTCTGGAATTAGAAGGTGGTGAGGGTTATATGACATAGTAAATATACTAAAAACCACTGAAGTGTGCACTTATTTAAAATCTTGAACTGTAGGTTACATGAAATATATCTGAACTTTTAAATAAAACACTATAAATTCCAGGCAGAAAAATGAACAACACATGAAAGGGAAAATTATAAATATATTTTTGGAAGATAAATAAGACAATAATTTTAGGATTTCAAGTTGAGGGAATGATGTGTTAAACTAGATGCAAACAGCTATACAAATGAAGGAAAATATTGATAAATTTGGTTACACTGAACTTAATAACCTCTCCATCTAAAGACACAAACTGAAAAGACAAGTTACAAGAAAGTGGGGAAGGATGCTTGCAACATACACAGCTAATTAAGGATGTGTATATTATTTGAACAAAAACTACAATAAACTGTTAAAAACTCCAAATACCATTTTAAAATAGAGCCAAAAATTTTACAGGACTTTACAAAAGAAGAAATACCAATGACCAGTAACCATATGAAAATATCTTCAACTTCACCAGGAATCAAATTTGAATTAAAATTTCAATGAGACATTACTGCAAACACACCACATTGGCAATTATTTCAAACCTCTGGTGATACCAATTGCTGGTAAAATTGTGAAGCAATGGAGAATCTCGCTCATAACTGGTATTATAGTATAAGATGCTCAACTATGTTGGAAAATTTTTTAGCATTATTTACTAACATTGAGTAAATACCTGACTTGGAATATAGCAATATCCCATCCAAGAATATACAGTAGAATGACTCTTGCATATGTTCGCCAAGAGGTAGGTACAAAGTGTTTGCAGTGGCACTGTTTGTAATAATTGTCAAATGGAAAAAAACCCTTCAAATATCTATCAATAATAGAATGAACAGATTCAGAGATACACATACAACAGAATAGTATGCAGCAAACCAATGAAATAACTGTAGCTACATGTTTGATGTCTGACTCACAAATTTAATGTTGAGCAAAAAAATACAATACAAAGGAATATGCGAGTATGGCTAAATTTGTAGCAAGAAAAAATTGAGGAAAAAATGTACTTTAGACATATTCATAAGTGGTGAAATTAGAAATAAAAGCAAGCAAATATTTATCATAAAAGTAAAAACACTTGGTATGGGGAAAGGATGGATACTTGAGGGATTTCTGGGGTTCCAAAAATGAGCTATTTTTCTCAGCTTACAATGATTACACAAAATTTTGTAATTATTATAATACACTGTATTTTATATACTATTTATGTAAAATATATCTCAAAAGAAAAATAGATAGATGGAAAGAAAAATGGATGGACAGATGGATAATGCTCAAACAAATGATTTTCCAAACTGGAAACATAGGCACTGGAAACTTCCTCACAACATAGGCAAAAATCTAATTGCAGGCATAGTAAATATTTAAATTTGAGAAGCAAAAATTTAATCCTTTTAAAGAAAACAGATGTTGAGTATTTGAAATAAGAATAGAGAAGAATTTCTTAGACAAGATACAAATATTACAAATGTTTTAAGGAAAGCAATAATGAAAATAAGTACTCGAAATTTTTTACCCTTCCTTGCTCTTCCCAAAAGTATTTCCTTTTCAAAATCTAATTTATTTTGATGAGATAATACATTCTTATGTTTCTCACACACACACACACACACACACACACACACACACACACACCACAAACATTTACAATAAGATGTCTTTCTTCCAACTATACACCAGTGTTTTCACTCATCCTGTTCCTCACATGGTTCTAATATATAATGCTCATGTTTTTTATTATTCTAACAGTGTTTTCTTATGTAATTAAAGAACTAAGAACACTCTTATTTTCCCCTTTTTTAAGAAGACAGTATATTATATAACATAACATATTTTTATTGTGTAGCTAATTCTATATAAGTATTCAGTGTTCCTCACTTTTTATAGCTGCATAATATTTCCCTCTGCATAACTGACATAGATATACTATAATTTATTTATCTGGTCTTTATATTGATGGAAGCTTGGGTTATTTCCATCTTTTCTACTGAAAACAATATGGTGGTCAATAACCACCATACTTACACACATGAAATTAAACACATGAATTTGACATGTATGGATGAATTATTGATGAAAGATTTTATATATTTGCATTTTTGATAGATACTCCAGTAGCTTCCAGTTGCATCATATGAATGTAACTGTTTGTCTGAAACATCACCAAATGAGAATGTGTCAAACTGCTGACATTTGAAAATCTGTTAAGTGAGAAACATTAACTAAATTAATCTTACATTTTCATTCCTGTTATGCATTCAGTTGAGAATCTATTCACTTCTTTTAGGATCAACTACATTTCTATTACTGTGAAATATCTCTTCATGTCTTTTTCTCATTTATATATTGAGTTGTTGGTCTACTTTTAGTTTAATATGGAAAGAACACTTAATATGAGATACACCCTCTAAACAAATTTTATATAGTAAAAGATATACCCTCCTAACAAATATTACTGTTGACTACAGGTACAAGGTTGTGATAGATCTTCTCTAGAGATAATTCACCTTGCTTGCTTTGACTATGTATGCCCAACAGTAACTTTCCATCCTTTTCTCCCTCCAATTCTACTCATTAATTCTATGAATTTGACTTATTTCGATACCCATATAAGCGGAATCATGAGGTATTCACCTTTTTTGTGGCTGGCCTATTTTAGTTAGCATAACATCCTCAAGATTGGTCCCTATTGTGTCATATTGTGCAAGTTCCTTCATTTTTTTAGGTGTGATTAGTATACAATTATTCATGTATAGTATTATACAATTATATACCACATCTTCTTTATCCACTCATCTGTTAGTGGACATTAATTTCGCTTCATATCTTGGCGACTGGGAATAGTGCTTCCATAGAAGTGATAATATTTTGAGATTTTGAATTCAACTTTTTTTGATAAATAACCAAAAGTGAAAATGCTGGATCATATGACAGTTCTATTTCAAATTCGTAAAAACCTTTATACAGTTTTCCATAGTAACTATACCATCTTGTATTCCTATCAATAGTATGCAGAAGGCCCAATTTCTCCACATTTTTGCCAACACTTGTTGACTCTTGTAGTTTTTAAAAATACTTTGACAAGTGTGAGGTGGTATCTCATTTTGGTTTTCATTTGCATTTCCCTGATGATTAGTGACATCGAGCATTTTTCTTTTTCAAGTATCCATTGGCCATTTTTATGTTTTCTTTGCTCAGATGTCCATTCAACTCCTTAGGTTATTCTTTAATCAGGTTTTTTTTTCTTTAACTATAAAGTTGTAGGAGTTCCTAATATTTTGAATGTTCAACTCTTATCAGATATGTGACTGGCAAATATTTTCTCCCATTCCATAGGTTGCTTATTCATTCTTTTACTGCGTAGGTTTTTATTTTTAATTTAGTCCTACTTGTTTTTTTGTTGTCATTTCCAGGAAATCATTGCCAAAACAATGTGATATAGTTTTTTCCCTGTATTTTCTTCTAGGATATTTACAGTTTGGGTTCTTAATATTGAGGTCTTTAATCCATTTTGAGTTGATATTTGTGTATGGTAAGATACAAGTGTCCAATTTCATTCCTTTGCATGTGAATATCTAGTTTCTACAGGACCATTTGTTGAAGAGACAATTCTTTCCCTATTGTATATTCTTGGCACCCTTGTCAAAGATCAGTTGACTGCATATACCTGTATTTATTTATGGACTCTCTATTCTGTTCCATTGGCCTATATGTCTGTCTTTATACCCAATACAATACTATTTTTAAGTACTGCAGTTTTGTAAAAATACTTTGAAATCAGAAAATGTGATACCTCAAGCTCTGTTCTTCTTTCTCAAAATTGATTAGTTTGCTTGTGGTCTTTGTGGTTCTATGTGAATTTTAGAATTAGTTTTTTCTATTTCTGTAAAAGAGATGCCAGTGGGATTTAGTAGGGTTGCAATGAAATCTGTGTATCACTTTGGATAATATGAGCAGTTGAACTATGTCCTCCAACCCATGAACAGGGAATGTCTTTCCATTTGTGAGCTGTTTAATTTCTTTCATCAATGTTTTATAGTTTTTAATGTACAAGTCTTTCACATCCTTAGTTAAGTTTATTCCTTGGTATTTTGTTTGTTTTGGAGCTATTATAAATGGGATTTTTTTTCCTAATTTATTTTTCAGTTTGTTGCTAGTATACAGAAACACAATTGATTGTATGTTGATATTGTATCCTTCAATTTATTGAATTACTTTATTAGTTCTATTTTTATGTGTGTGAAGTCTTTAGGGTTTTCTATACAGAACATATCATCTGCAAATATGGAAAATTATACTTCTTCCTTTCCAATTTGAATGCCTTTTCTTCTCTTTCTTGCCTAATTACTCTGGCTAGGACTTTCAGTATTATGTTGAATAGAAGAGCAATTGCTTTGTTCCTGCTCTTAAGGGAAAATTTTCAACTTTTAACCTCTGAGTATGATGTTATCTATAGGCTTTTCAGTATACGTCCTTTGCTGTATTGAGGTAATTCCCTCTATTTGTAGCTTGCATTTGTTGGGAGTTTTAATAATGAAAGGGTGTTGAATTTTGTCAAACACTTTCTCTGCATCTGTTGAGATAATCATGTGAATTTTATACTTTATTCTATTAGTGCTATATATCACACTGATTGATTTTTTTAATCTTGAAACAACTTTGCATCCCAGACATAAATCCCAATTGGTCTCAATGTATAATCCTTTTAATGTGCTATATGATTCAGTTTGTTAGTAATTTGTTCAGGGTCTTTTTCATTTATATTCATCAGGGATATTGGCCTTTTCTTTACTTGTAGTGTCTTTGTTGAGCTTTAGTATCAGGGTAGTGGACTCAAGATGAGTTTGGAAGGGTTCCCTCCTCTTCAATTTTCTAGAAGAGTTTGAGAAAAATTGATATTAAGTTATCTTTAATTGTTTCTTAAGAATTCACCAGTTGGGAGGTTTTTGATTACTGATTCAACCTCCATTCTAGTTATACTAGTAGAGGTCTGTTCAGAAGTTCTTCATGTTTTAGTGTTGGTATATTGTATGCTTCCAGGAATTTATCCATTTCTCTAATCTATTCAGTTTGTTGATGTGTAATTGATCATAGTAATCTCTCGTGAGCTTTAATATTATTGATGTGGCATCAGTTGTAATCTCTTCTTTCATCTGATTTTAAGTCTTCTCTTAATCTATTCTTTTTAATTTTAAAAATCTTTTCCAAAAAACATTTCTGCATTTCATTGATTTTTTTCTATATTTTTCCATTTTCTTTTTTGTTTATTTCTGTTCTGATCTTTATTTTATTCCTTCTGCTAACTTTGAGCTTAGATTTTCTTTTTCTACTTAGATTGTTTGAGATCTTCTTTTTTAATGTAGGCTTTTTTAACAATGATCTGCCTTCTTAGTTCTTATTATTCTGCACCCTTTATGTTTTGGTATGTTGTGTTTTATTTTCATTTGTTTTGAGGTATGTTGTAAATTCTTCTTTGACCTAATCAAACAACACATCAAGAGTGTATTATTTAATTTCCATATATTAGTGAATTTTCCAGTTTTCCTTCTGCTACTGTTTGCTAGTTTCATTACACTGTGGTTAGAAAAGATACATGGTATGATATAATCTTCTTAAATCTGTTATTGATTTTTTCATGATTTAATATGTGATCTATTCTGGAGAAAGATCCACATACACTTGGAAAGAATATGAATTGTGGTACTGAGTGGAAAGTCAGTATCTCTGTTCCACTTGGTCTATAGTGTTATTGAAGTCCTGTTTCCTTACTGGTCTTCTGTCCAAATGTTTTCTCAATTATTGAAAGTGAGGTATTAATGTCTCTTACTATTACTGTATTGTTTTTTCTCCCTTCAGTTCAATGTTCATTTTGTTACTGGATGGAAATATATTTATAACTGTTATATCTTCTTAGTGGATTGACCTTTTATCGTTTTGTAGTGTGCTTTGTTTCTTGTGGCAGTTTTTAAATTAACGCCTATTTTATTTTTGTGATGAAATTATAACCAATCCTGCTCTCTTGGTTACCACTTGCATGGAATATTATCTTTTTACATTCCTGCATTTTCAGTCTGTGTGTTCACAAATCTAAAGTGATTTTTCTGTAGACAACATACAGGTGGGTTTTATGTTTTTATCCATTAAGCAATTCTATGTTTTTTACATGGAGATTTTAATCTATTTAAATTAATTATCCTTAGGGAAGTGTATACTACTGCCATTTTGTTAGTAGTTTTCTGTTAGTCTTTTAATTCATTTGACTGTCTTTTCCTCTCGTCTTGCTTTGTATTTCATTGATTTTTTTTTGTATTGACATCCCTTTCTCTTTTCCTTTTGTATAACTTTTATAGGTATTTATGTGATTACCTTGTGACTTCCATAAAATATTTTATAATTATAAAAGTATTTTAGGCTGATAACTTGAGTTCAATGGCAAATAATCTACACTTTAACTTCTCTCTACAGTCTATTGCATTATTGTCACAATTTATGGACATTCTGTGTCTTTTAACATATTTTCGTGATAGGCTTTTTTTTAAATCTTTTTTCTGTCTTTTAACTTTCATATTACAATTAAGAGTGATTTACTCACAACCTCAGTGAGCATCTTTATGAGACTCATTTTTAATTGTGTCAGAAAAATCATATAAATACATTTCATTAGGGTCAGTTGGTGATTTTCTTTTACTTTTGTTTTTTTTTTTTGGAACATCTTTATCTGATGCTTTATTTTTCTAGGCTGTATTGGTGTCTGCATATTAGAAAAAGCAGGCACCTATCTCGATCTTCCTGAACTTGTCTCAAATAGGAGAAGACCCCCCACCAATAAGCTGGCCAAAGATTCTGGGGATTCTTACCAACTGCTCCCTTTCCAGGGAAAGCAGACATTTGTGGTGTTCGCCTACTCCCTCTGTACTGAGCCCAGGCTGGAAGTACCTTGGCTTCTACCAGTATAAGCTGCTCTCTCCATTATTCCCCGGGTGACTAGGTGCAGCTGCGTGAGCTTAAAGACCAGCAAGATAGATGCTAGTTCTCTGAGCAGCCCTGGATAAGCTGGGACACTGGATGCACTGATCCACTCTTTACCTCCCCAGGGGGAAGCTCAATACTGACATATTTAATCCACTAACTGTGCTGATCAGGGGGTGGGGGGGAGAATCAATGACATCTACGCACAAGCTGCCATTGCCATTCTCCCCTGGGAAGCTAGACTGTGGTGAACCGATCAGAGCTTCAGAACTAGCGAGACAGATGCTAGTTCTCTGGGTGGTCCTGGCAAAAATTCTTTCCAGTTTCATAGTAATTTTTTGGATGAACAGATTAATCAAATCATTTGAGAGCATTCTCGGTTTTGAATCAATTTTCAATATTTGGAACTCTTCTTGTCTTAATGCACTGGCTAGGTCTTCTAGTAAAAAAATTAATTATGGCAACAAATGTGTTATTTCTGATTTCAGGTGAATGATAAGTATTTTGTATTAAGTATGATTTTTTTTCTGGGTTTACAGTTTTGATATAATTTTTTTAATGATTTTTTAAATTTGCTATGAATTTTTAATATACATAAGGATGTATACTGATTTAAAACATTTAATAGTGATACATTTAGATTAAAATGGTAAAAACATCATCTTACCTTTAAAAATAAAAATAGAAGGTAGTACAGAACTATTGATCAATAGATTCAAAATATCTGGTTAAACTGGAAGTTCAAGTCATATTACTTCAGCCAGAATTGTTTTATATCAGATAATGTGTGCCACTCCAATCCAAACCCGTTTATTTGCCATTTAATAAGGTATAGGTTAGAACTGACTGACAGGTATGCAGAACTCTGTGAAGGAAATTAAGAGTTTGCAAATTCAGCATGTATTTATTTTAACTAATTATGCATAAGAAACTCTAAACTGTAATCGCATCATTTCAACACTCTGAATCCATGCAACCCACCTCTTCTATTTTGTATATAGATTTTCTCAATATTCCTCCCCAGTATACATTCTCTTGATGTCAAGAAAGTTGTTTTATCTGACCTAGCACTTCAATCAATTGATCTATAAGTGACAAAAAAAAATAATAAGCTCCTTTCCCTTGTGAAGAGGAAGTCAGAAATTTAAATTAGTCAGGAAATTGGGATCAGCTCTGCTACCAGTGATTTTCACAGTCTTTAAAAGTCTTTTGAATTTTTAAAAGTTGTCACACATCTTTTCCCTTTTTGGTTATAGAGAAAATAGTTGTTGACTATGCAGATTATGTAGAACTTCAATTAAATACTACTTCATCAGGAAGACCGTATCAAGAAGTAACACTAAGTTATCAGAAATAATGATATTTATGAAGGTGGATCATTTAAAAGTTCAGCAAATATGAGAGAAAATCAAATGTTAAGATAGCTTTCTGAAAGAAAGAAAAATTACAAAAAGCCTGATGTCAGTTTTTGCTTTTCCTGCTTTGTTAGAGAGCCTAAATTTATGTTTTCTTCAAGTTCCTGTCAAGAAGAGGAAGAAGTTATGCAAAACAAAGTATACCAATATTTAAACTATATAGAGAAGCTTAAGTTTGCAAATAATTTGACAATGAGATAAGCAAGAGAGTTCAATTAAACTCTTGGACAAATTACTATTTCTTTTAAAAACTCATTTAAAAAAATAATCTACAGAAAAAGAAATCCTTGACCAGGTAGGTGTTTCTCAGTCTATTTTAATTTAAAAAGCAATATTTATTAACAACACTCCATAACTAACAATTTTAATGCTCCTATCAAACTCAGGCAAGAAATTATTAAATTCATAAATGTGTTTTCACTGCATTTTAATGGAAATGAAATTAGATGTCTTATCAGAGGTGGGACTAGTCAACACTAAAAGAAGCAGAAGTACTGCCAAATAGTCAATTTACATAAATAAATTTGCCTTCTTTTACAAATCAGAAAGTCTTTTCATGAGAATTTGAAAGGCAGCATCATTTCCCAACCTGACTTTGAATTGATGGACTAGTGGTGAGTCTGATAAGATTTAACCAAAACGTTTCCTTTTTTTTTCCAAACTAGGTAAATTTTAAACTTTGCTTTTCCCATGATATCTATCTAAATGTTAATACTGCACAACCTTTCCATACTATTATTGCATCCTAGGGAAGAAATGCTTATCCTGTACACAGCAATTTTGTTCAATCTGAAATAACAGATATTCTGAAATAGTCCTGAATAATTCATTTATGCAATCTACAAAATGATGATTGCAAAGCTTGCTTTTAAAGGATTTTATTAACTTTCATTGAAAGATGCTATAGAAAGTGACGAGATGATGTAGCAAATTTTATTGTCCAGGTATGTACACTAAGGGGGCTTCTTCATTTTTTGTAGAAACACTAAACCTCACTGAATCACACAAAGAATTTTTCAAGCTAGAATAAATTTTTCAAGGTCACCTAGACCAAATTCCCACCAGATTAAAAACAATTTTCTTCTATAGCATAGCTAACAACAGGCTGTTTATTTTCCATTGAAATGCCTCTGTAGTAACAGAGTATCCCGGTGTGGTGTTGGCTCCTGATCAGGTGTTCCCAACTGCCCGTTTCTTACTCTGCTTTGTCTTGACCAAACTTTAGTCAGGTTTCTCTCTTCCCTTAAGGTCGCTAAACTCTGCTAGCACTGAGAAAGCACTAAAAGCCAAAAATATCCCCATATCAGCTTATCCTGACAGTCAGCTGACTACAGTGAGACACATTCCTTGTCAAATCCCTCTGATAATTTCCTCCCAGGTGCTTGACTTCCCCATACTTACTGCTTATGCCTCTCACTAAAATACAAGCCTTTTTTTTTGTATGCTTTTAAGAAACTTACAGATTTCTGAGCTCAGAGCTTTATCCCTATAGCAAAAATCTTTCTTCTCAATAAAGCTTCTCCTTATGTAAGTCTGGATTTGTTTTTATATGACACTTCCTTAAAAAAAATGTGAAAGCCCAACACTGGTACTTTAAATAATGTACGTGTCTCTAAACGGATTTTCTTACTCTGTGTTATCTCATATTTCCACTTTCCCTCTTCTCTCTACTTTCCTTCCCATTATAAAAAGTCTTGGACTTAAACTCTAATATTCTTATAGATATAAAATTATAACTATTGGTATACCCTGGGCCAACCTCATGGCTACTTATGTCATTTCCTCATGAAATACTGTTTTTCACATCTTAGCCATTATGTGTACTTCTAATAGAAGCAATTCCTAAAATCTGTTTCATCAAGCAGCATGACTCTGCTGAGTAGCCACTAATGTCTATTCATTGTCCACTAAGTGCCCATATTCTTTAACCTAAAGTTTATCTTCTTCCACAGTAGAGCACGAGAATAGAACCCAGTTTAATTTTAATGTTATGATTCTGGAAACATACAGGAACACTTTAACTGTTTGTAGTTTGTATATGCAAAGAAAAATAAAACTGTCCAAGAACAAGACAGCTATGATTCAATTAGCTTGAATCTATGAACAAAGTAAATTAAGCTAGGTGTCTGCCACGTTAAATAAATGAGAACTAATGGTTCTGGCTAAAATGCATTGCTACAATGACTGTATAACTATGATGATTCAAAGAAGTTTAGTTAAATATCATTCAGTAATTATTTTTTGCTTTCCTACCACATATCCAGCTCCATGCTAGGCACTATGGGTAAGAAAAAGAGAATTCTGGAGCCTACATCTTAAACTTTCACATAATATACATGATCTAAGAGAAAGATTCCTAATGTAAATATGAAAAATAAACCTTTAAAGCTAATTTTGCGCATCTGCTTCTGGCCATGATGGACTAGCTAGATTAGACCAACCTTATTTCCAACAATCAATAGAAAGGCTGGATAAAATATTGTTTTTAAATGTGGAATACTATATCCTCATTGCAATGGTAGTTACATGGATCTACACATGGTGAGACAGAGGCAGCACGGCATAACTCCTGCCCAGTTAGAGTACAGTGTGGGCTCTGGAAAAGGACAAAATCTTACAAAACAGGGTGCTTGAAATTGAAACAATGTAACAATTTATTATTCCCCATCAGGACCCAGTGGTATACAACAGCTCATTGCTCATAGTCGCGTAGGCCCATTAGCTTACAACAGAGTATCCGGGAAACCTTCACAGACATAGTTTAAAATATAACTAGCATTCTGGCTGAATCTATAGAAAACTCCCACTGCAGCAAACATAAAACCCTAGACACAGATACCCCAAATGGCAGCCTTGCCCCTCCCTGCACCTGCGGGGAGTTCCATACTTTCTCTTATCCTGAATAAAGCTCTCTCTCTCTGTAACTGAGCAAAAACTCTCTGTAAATCTCCTGCCTTGTACGTTCATGTAGTTCATTCTTCAACTCCGTGAACAAGAACCCCAGCATCAATAGGATACAATGGCATAGAGCTATACACACACAATGTCAATGTCCTCATTTTGATATTACACTATAGCTATGTAAAATGTAACCACTGGAGGAAACTGAATGAAGGGTATTTTGCACCTCTCTATACCATTTTTGCAACTTCTCATGAAGCTACACTTTATATTAAAACAAAAACTTTTTGTTAAAAAAAAAACATATTTGAAGGGATCAGATAGCTACAAATAAATGCAGGACTTGAGGAGTCAAGATCCCAGAGAAAAGCAAAAGACAGAGAGGTGAGCCCAACATTTGGCACTGTGTATCCTCAATAGGTATTTACAAATTCATAACTGATAGCCAAAAAGCTAAGAATTTGAAGATAGCTTTCAGCATGTTCAGTTAAGAAAACAGAAATTGGAGTTTAGGATTGGTTGAGATGGTTGGCTCTTGTAAAATAATCTAGTTATCAGGTGGATCATCTTTACAGAATTATAAGGATAAACGGAAAGCAGAGAAGCCTTCTCAAAGACTGGAACTCAGCCTCTAATCAGCCCAAACATGGACTAAATTAAAGGGATCATCCTTTAGCTTAGATGCCAGATGCAAAAGCCTCAAATATTCTCTATATTTTTTCATATACAATATCTGTTATTTTGTTAAAAATTAGCAAGTATACCAAAATTCAATGATCTAAATCAAGATCTAAATCAAAATCAAGTGATCTGAAATCAAGAAAATGAACAATATAAAGATACCAACAGGGGATCCTGATAATGGGTCTGTCAGAAAAAGCCTTCATAAAAAGTATTATCTCTATAATAATTATGAAAACTTGAAAAAAATATAAGGAACCCCATAAACATCTCTTGGAAGACGAAGGAAGGGAAATATGCAAAAATTTTTAGAAAGACATCACTTTTTCTTGATTATGAAATGCCAACATCATCAAGATTTTATGTCTCCCTTATCCCTTAGTTTATATATCCCAGTAAGAATACCAACAAACTTTTTTATGTAACTAGATGAGGTAGTTCTGAAGTTCATATAAAAAATAGTATGCACAAACACATAATACAACCCAGAGAAATAAGAGCTATGAGGGAAGGAAATAGCCCTACCAGGTTTTAAAACACACTATAAAGTTTCTATAATTAAAACCATGTTATATTGGCTAAGAAATAACAGGAAGATCACTGGAATAGAATAAAAGTCCAATAGACAAGAACATAGTGAAAGTTACCAACAATAAAGGGAGCATCTCAAGTCCCTGGGACAAATATGGACATTTTATCAATCATGTTGGGACAGTTGAATAGTCATTTAGACAATGATAAAATTGTCCATATTTCACAGTATATACAGCGATAATATCCAAGTAAATCAGAATTCTAAAATAAAAGATAACCATTTGACTATTAGAAGAATATGTTGGGAAATTTGTAATATGGGTTTAAAAAAAACAGTGTTTTGTAACAATAACTCCAAATGGCAACACAATAAACGGAAATACTGATAAATTCAATTCCAAAAAATCAATTTAAGAAAACTTTCCTTTGCAAAAAACACTAAGTAAGTCAATAGACAGCAAACTGAGAGAATATTTGTAATACATAATGAAGGAAAATCAAATATGAAAGCAAAGCTATACATGTGAGAAGAAAAGACCAAAAATTGATAGAAAATGAGCAAAAATCATTAATAGATGAATGATTAAAATATTATAAAGTGGCCATAAACATATAAAAAATGCTAAAGTTAACTTTAAAAAGATAGTTGCAAAATAAGGGACATAATTTTTCATGTTTAAGTTTATTAAATGTCCCAAATCTTGACAATACAACTATAGGGGTGGCTACAGGGAAAGAGGAACTCTCATAGATTGCTTGTGGGAATGCAAAATATACAACTGCTATGGAAAGGAATTAAGCAACATAGACCAAAATTTCATATGCATTTACTTTTTCACCAAATAGTATCACTTTCAGGGATTTAGCCCTAAGGTAAGCCACCAACAGAAAGAAAATACATATATATGCCATTATGGATTTGGATATTATAATAAATTATTGTAATAAACTATTGTAAAAGGCCATACACAGGCAACTGGTTGAATAAACTATGTTATATACATAGGGCCATATTTGCAACTATCAAAAGGTTCAGCAAAATAATAAGTAACAATGAACTGGCACACACAAATATACATGCACAGAAAACACCAAAGCAAATGTGACAGAGTATGAACAACTGATGAATCTGTGTGAAACACATAAGAACATTCAGTGCAATATTCTAAGTTTTTTATGTATTTTGGATTTTTCATAATTTGATATCATTTAAATAACTGATGTTAACATATTCAACACAATAAGAAAAACTTGAAGAATTTAAACAAAATTTGAATTTATAAAAATCAAATAGAATTAGAGGAGAAAACAACTAAAATGAACAGGTGTGTAAAATGGCAAATTAACCACAGCTGAAGCAAGGATTATTAAACTGATAGATAAGTTAGTAAATAAATATTCTCATTAAGGGACAGAGAGGGATAAAACAGCAGAAAATTTTTAAAAGAGTACAGGAAAATATCTCCAATATACATGTAACTGGTAATTAAAAAAGAAGTGAAATTGGGAACGGCAAAAGCAGTATTTGAATAAAAGATGTCCAAGGAGTCTTCCTAAGAAAAAGAAAGATAGAAAGCCACAGATATAGGAAGCATCATCAACTGAAAGTAGAGTAAGTACACACTAATTCACATATACGAAGATCATAGCAAAACTTCTGAAAACAAAAGGAATCAGGGATAAAAGGACATAAGCAGAAAAATAGCAATTTTACAACTGGCAGCTTTCAGTTCATGACAAGATAATGCAACGAGGGTAGATTTTTTTTTTCAACAAATTATTGTAGAAGAGTTGGGTGTCTTTATTTTTTTAAGAATGAACCCAATGCCATTCATAAATAGTTAATTGAGAAAGATCACAGGCATAAATGTAAAAACAAAGACTATGACACTTCTAAAAGAAACCAAGTAGAAAGAACACCTTCATGACTTTGGGGTTAGAAAAACATTTCTTAAACAGGACAGAAAGAATAATAATCATTAAATCAGAACTTAAAACACTATACCTTATCAAAATTAAAATCTTTTGATTTTTGGAAGGCACCATTATGGAAATAAAAAGGCCATTATCTTGGAGGTAACATTCATAATACAAAAATCTGACTAAGCAGTTGTATTAAGAACATATAAAGGTCTCCTATAATTCAGTAATTAAAAGACACACAACTTTATTTTAAAAGTAGGCAATCAATCTTATTAGAAACTTAGCAGGAAACATAGCAATGGCCAAATAAAAGATGGAAAGGTGCTCACATCACTAAGTCATTTGGTAATTTCAAATTAAACTGCAATATATAGCACTTTGCTATAGAATAAAAAAATTAAATAGAATAGCTAAAATTAAAATGAAAGGCAGTTTCAAGTTTTGGTGAAGATGCAGAATTGGTTGAGATCTTATACACTGCTGGTAAGAGGGCAAAATGGTATACATCACTTTGGAAAAGAGATTTTTGCGATGGTTTATACAAATTAAATATAAATCTAACCTGTAATCCAGTGATTTCATTCTCAGTTATTTCCCCAAGAGAAATAAATATCTTTGTCTACAGAAAGAACTTATACAGGAATTTCATAACTTCTCTATTTAGAAGTTTTCTACTTAGAACTAAAATCTAGAATAAAATATATCTACTTAGAACTAAAATCTGGAATATGAACATGAGCAACTTTTTCCTGAACGCATCTTCTCAGGCAAGGGAAACAAAAGCAACAATGAACAAATGGGACTACATCAAGCTAAAAAGCTTCTGTACAGCAAAGGACACCAGCAGCAGAACAAAAAGGCATCCTACAGTATGGGAGAATATATTTGTAAATGACTTATCCGACAAGGGGTTAACATCCAAAATATATAAAGAAGTCACATGCCTCAACACCCAAAAGGCAAATAACCCTATTAAAAAATGGGAGGAGGATGCGAACAGACAGTTCTCCAAAGAAGAAATTCAGATGGCCAATAGGCACATGTAAAGATGCTCCACATCACTAATCATCCGGGAAATGCAAATTAAAACCACCATGAGATATCACCTTATACCACTTAGGATGGCCAACACTGAAAAGACTAGGAACAACAAATGCTGGCGAGGATGCAGAGAAAAGGGAACCCTCCTACACTATTGGTAGGAATGTAAATTAGATCAACCATTGTGGAAAGTAATATGGAGGTTTCTCAAAAAACTAAAAATAGAAAAACCAGTTGACCTAGGAATTCCACTCCTAAGAATTTATCCAAAGGAAACAATATCTCAGATTCAAAAAGACGAATGCACCCGTATGTTTATTGCAGCACTATTTACAATAGCCAAGATATGGAAGCAACCGAAGTGTCCCATTGACTCCAGAAGTTACTTGGGTATTTGCACCAGGGACTGTGTTAGGTAAATATCACTCTGTAAGCATTTTTTGTGTTTGTGTGTATATGCAGGTACTTATGCATACACCCACATACATATTCTACATAAAGAATATACTGAAATGAATTATGATCAAATAATATAATAGTAGATTTTTCTGGGAGGTGGTGGTGGTGAAGTTTCGTTTAATCCTTACCTAGTAATAATTTAGAAAATACAGAACATTAGGAATAAGAACATAAAAATAAAATAATTCCACCAAAGGTTTATTTTATTTACATTTACATGTATGATTTTCAGCCTTATTCAACATAAATATATAAAAGAAAATTGAGAATATACTGCTTATGTATGATATCTTGATTATTTTAAATAATTAATAGCCTAATTTAAAGTTTATAGAAAAACTGAGTGAAAACTATAGGGATCCAGTAAGCCTCCTCAATCCACCCCGTTTACCCTGTTTTTAATATTTTGCATTTATGTGGTAAGATTGTTACAACTGATGAGCCAATACTGATAAATTCTTAACTAGGTTCATAGTTTAACTCAGGGTTCACTCTTGTTGTTGTACATACTTTGTTGTTGTACATACTTTCGGTTTTAACAATGTATGATGATATGTATCCACTACTACAGTAACACACAGAATAGCTTCATTGCCCTAAAAAATCCCCTCTTCTGTTTTTAAAGTTATCATGAACTTATTTAAACATACCTAAAGACAATTATAATAACTTACAATTTATCACCAAGTCAATAATTGTTCAGAATATCCATCAATTTATCACCTGATTTTTTTTCTTAAGTGAATTAATAAAGAATCCAAGGTATCCTGTGATTTTACACCTGCATACTTCAGTATGTAGCTAAATTTTTCTGCTTAACATTACATTGATCACAAGCATTTTCCAAGTCTAAATATTTTTATGTATTTGAATGGCTCTGTAGTAATTCTATGTGGGTATATACCATGCTTCATTCTTTCACTGCTAGGCAAGTGAGGTATTTCCAAAGTTTTACTTTTACTGAAAAAGAAAATATGCAAAGAACCGCATTCAGTGTAAATCTTTATTCCTAGGAAATGGAGAAAGAGGTGGGGGAGTCAATCTCTCAGATAATTACTAGTTCAAAGATTACAAATATTAAGGCTTGATACATAATTGCAATTTACTTCCTAGAAAGGCACTGATTTACATTCCAATGTTAATGTGTGAGAAAGAGCTGAAGTGCAGTGCTTAAAATATATATATATATTTGGTCAACTCTTTAATACATGATTCTAAAAGCAACTTCCTTTCAAGATATTATCTCATAGGAATGTACCACATTGATCAGAACGTAAGTAACCAGAATATTTAGATAATAATATACCTTGCTTTTTACATTTGAGAGAGAGCCCATTGCAATGAAAAAAAAAAAGTCAAGTAACCATGTTAAAAAATCAATATTGAGGAGTGACATCAGCAACAGGAAAGAGTAAGAAGCCCCGGACACTCTTTACCTGGAGGGACACACCCATTTAACAATAATATAGGCATCAATTCTCTTTGTGAGAAATCCAGAAACCAGTTAAGAGGCTCCTGAACCCCAGGTTATCAGGAAACCAGTCACTGAAGCCTGTGGGAAAATGCAGGCCACCCTCCAACATAATGCCACCTCCTCCCCCACAGTGCCTTGTAGGAATGCAAGGAGGGACCCCTGAGCTCCAAGCTTCTCCCTGAGGAGGGAAGGAAAGGAATGGAATGCATGTTCTGATTTTTATGGGGGCTGCTGGAGGGACTGGTTTCTGTCTTGCCTGAATCTGAATGCTGACAGGAAAGGACCCCCGACTGGGATCTATAGACTTCAAAACCAGCAGTTTGAAATAATCCACAAGCACTCACTATAGCCCTTCCCTCTGATGCAGCACCGACTGAGCAAGTGAAAAACTCTCTGAGGAGGAAAAGAGCTGGACCATGAGTCCAGCCTTCCAACATACAGGGGTGCAGGCAGCCAAAGGGACTGGCTTTTCTTCCCAATCTCGAAGGGCTGACAGGACTGACATGCCCTAAACACGTGAGGGCCATTGAGAACAAAGGCAAAGTTTTGGACTAGTGAGCTATCACCAGTCAGACACCCTCTACTCACTTCAGTGGACTCTCCACCCCTGGCTACTCCATGGGGAGCAACAAATGACCAAAACAAATGACCAACTTCCACGCTTTTCAGATGGCTGCCTGAGAAACTGGCTTCAGTCTCACTAGTCTCAGAGCCCAGAGGGCACCTGGCATATTCTAAAAGCCTGATTGCTACTTAGGAAAAAAAAAAAAACTCCAGAGTTCACTGCTGCCCCAGAAGACCTGAGGTACAGCAGAGTAGATGTGAAGTGGAATCTCATTTTGGTTTTGATTTGCATTTCCCTGATAGCTAATGATGTGCACATCTCTTAATGTGAGGAATAGCCATTTGCATATGTCTGGAGAAATACCTATTCTGATCGTTTGCTCATTTTTTCTTAATTTAGTGGTCTACTATTGAGTTGTAGAGTCCCCTATCAGATATATATTTTGCAAACGTCTTCTTCCATTCTTTGGATTGTCATTGCACTTTCTTGATCATGTCCTTAAGCAAAGATATTCTTAACTGTCATGATGTGCAATATATCTAGTTTTTCTTTGTTGCTTGTGTGTTTTATATCTAAGAAACAACTGCCTAATCCAAGGCCATGATATGCCTAAGCTTTCTTCTGAGAATTATATAGGGTCTTCTCTGATGTTCAGGTCTTTGATGCATTTTGAGTTAACATTTGTATGTGGTATGAAGTAGGGGTCAAAATTTACTCATTTGCATGTGGATATCTGGTTGTCCAAGCACCACTTGTTCAAAAGATTATTCCTCCTCCTGTTGAATGTCTTATCACTCTTATCAAATATAAATTGACCACAAACATGAGCGTTATTTCCGTATGTTTATTCTTATTTTAGTACCACACTGTCTTGATTATATTATAGCTTTGGAGCAAGTTTTCAACTCAGGAAGTGTGAATATTTCAACTTCTTTTTTCTTTTCTTTCCCTAGGAAGACTTGCCTATTGAGAGTCCCCTGAATTTCCAAATTAATTTTAGAACCAACTTGTCAATTTCACCAAAGAAGCCAGTTGGGATTTTGATACGGATTGCACTGAATCTGCAGATCACTTTTGCAGGTATTGTAATCTTAACAATAATAATTCTTCTGATCTATGAACCTGGAATTTCTATTTATTTAGGTATTTTAAAATTTCTTTCAGCAATGTTTTACAGTTTTCAGAGTTTAAATTGTATTTTTTAGCTAAATTAATTCCTAAATACCTGATATATTTTAATGCTATTTTACATGGAATTGTTTATTACACTTTTGACTTCATTGCAAACAGGTTGAAGTATGTTAGATTTCTGAATATTTACCTTGTATTCTGTAACCTTACTGAACTAGTTTATAAGTTCTAAACAGAGGTAGTTTTACTTTTTTACCAATCTGGATGCCTTTAATTTAATTTCCTGTCTAATTGCCCTGGATGACAGCGCAAGTACAATGTTGAATAAAAGTGGTGAAAGCAGAAATCCTTTTCTTGCTCATGAAGATGCAGGGAGAGCATCTAGTCTCTTAACATTTAGTATTTCAGTTGTGGGTATTTTTATAGATGTCCTTTATCACACTGAGGAAGATCCTTTTCATTCCTTGTTTTATGATTTATTTTTTATGAGGGATGCTGAATTTTTTCAAAGTCTTTTCTATATCTATTGACATGAAAATGAGGTTTCTGTCCTTTATTAAATTGATATTGTGTATTTTACTAGTTGATTTGTGGGTTTTAAACCAACTTGGGGTTCTTGGGATAAATACCACTTAGTCAGAATACATAATCATTTTTGTATGTTATTGTATCCAATTTGCCAGTATTTTGTTGAGGATTTTGCACCTATATTCATAAGGAATATTGAGCTGTACATGTCTCTTCTTGTAATTTCATGATATGGATATGGTATCAAGGTAATGTTGGCTTTATAGAGTGAGTTGGAAAATGTTCCTTTATCTTTATTTTTGGAATTTTGTGAAGAACTGGTATTTCATCTTTAATTTTTGGCATAATTCACCAGTGAAGCCTGGGTTTTGTTTTTGTTTTTGGTGGGGGTAGTATTTATTATTTTAATCTCTCTACTAATGTTAGTGTGTTAGGATTGCTGTAATGAAGTGCCACACACTGGATACCTTAAGCAACAGAAATTTATTTACTCAAAATTCTGGAAGCTAGAAGTTTGAGATCAAGGTGCTTGGTAGGGTTGATTCTTTCTGAAGGTCATGAGGAAGAATCTATTTCATGCCTGCCCTCTAGCTTTGGTGGTTTGCTGTTAATTTTTGGTGTACTCTGGCTTGCAGAAGCATCACCCCAATCTGCCTTCATCTTAACATGGTGTTGTCCCTATATGCATGTGTAAGACCTAATTTCTCATATTTATAAGGACACTGGTCACATGACTTCGTTTTAACTAATTACATCTGCAATTAACCTGTTTCCAAATAAGGTCACATTCTGAGCTGCTAAAGGTTAGGTCTTCAACCTGTGAATTTTGGGGAGGGAGGACACAATTTGACCTGTAACATTTTTTGGTCTCTTCAGATTTTCTATTATTTTTGAGTCTCTTTTAGTAGTTCTGTGTTTCCAGGAATTTTTCCATTTCATAAAAGTTATTTAATTTTCTGGTGTAGAGCTGCTCACACTGTTCCCTTAAAATCCTTTTCTTTCTATTATGTCTGTAATGACATCCCTTATCTCATTACTGGCTTTAGTAATTTGAGTACTCTTCTTTTTCCTTAGTAGAGCTAAAGGGTTACCTATTTTGCTCTTTTCCTGGTATCTCAGGGTGGAAGATTAGGTTGTTGATTTGAGATATTTCTTTTTAATGTAGGCATTTACAGTTATGTGTCCTTCGAGTACTATTTTAGCTACATCCCTGAAGTGTCTTCACTTTCATTTATTCCAAAGTATCTTTTAATTTCCATGTAATTTCTTTTTTGACCCTTGGGTTACTTATGAGTATGTTATTTCTTTTTTGACCCTTGGGTTACTTATGAGTATGTTATTTAATTTCTCCTCTTCGGGGATTCTTTAATTTTCTTTTATTAATTTCTAATTTCACTCTATTGTGATAGGAGATCATATATTATAAGATTTTAGTCACTTTAAATCTATTAAGACATGTTTTATGGACTAGCATATGATTTATCTTGGAGAATGTTCCATGTGCATGGAGAAGAATATATATTCTGTCCTTGATCAGTATCTTTTATAGGTGTCTATTGGTCCTAGTTTGTGTATAGCATTGTTCAATTCTTCTATTTCATTATTATTTTCTGCCGAATTGTTCTAACTTCAGGTTGTTTTACAGGCAAGTCAAGTAATTTTTTTAACAAATAGCAGAAACTATGTATTAAAAGAAAAACTCTTTTGTAAAGTTCAAAGTACTGAGTTAATATCTTTATAGTAATCTGTAGGATATGAAGTGATGCTCCTTTTTCATTCCACATGATTTCATCATACACCAAATAGTACCATACTTCCCTCTGTTAGGCAGTTAACATTGGCAGTGATGATTATATAATGCAGATAAGGACTCATGGGAGTCAATTCTGGATTCCAAGTTTGGTAAGACTCAGCTTACAACTGGTTTACCCTGTGCTTATGTTGTAGTTCAACAGAAGTTCCTCATTTAAGCCTGGTGTGTTGCTCCTTGGAATCCCTCTTGCTGATAGGACATGAATTATACTCTTTTAATCTTCAGCATTGCAACTTCTGCTTTTCACATCTTCTTGATTTACTTTTGGTTTAATACCCAGCAGAGGTTTATTATATAGCCAATGTTTTCAGAAGACTCTAGACGTTCTACAGCCATTGAAGTCTCATATTCTGTCACTCCACTGCATAAGACTTCCAAGAGTTCTGCTGAATTCTCTGTCTTACAGTCTCTCCTCAGCTTTCTATTTCTTAACATCTTCTCTAACTTGAAATTGGCAAATGCTCCTAGGAGAAAAAAATGATCAAATGACTGCAGATCTTAAGCTTACCTTTACATGTTTCAACCTTGTAAAGAATCTTTTCCCATGTTCTCTGACGACTTTAAGCAGGTTTTGAAAAATATTTTACATAGCAGTTCCACTAGTTCTCAGAGGGACACAAGTCACTTCATCCTATACATAAGCAGAAACTAATTGAGAAAGGTTTCCACTAGGGATTCAAATTAATTTTGACAAATTCATTAATAGATACAGAATTATTCATATTTTCCACATACCCTTGTTTCATTTTTTTCACATGTATTTTTAAAGAAACTCTTCATTTAGTTAAAAAATTATTTTTATAAAATTATTCAAATTACCCTATCAATATCTTTATAACAATCTGGATGATCTGAAGTGATACTCCTTTTTCATTCCTGATACTGCTTATTTATGTCCTTTTTTTTCTTGGTTAGTCTTGATGGAGTGAAAAAAAAAAGTCAAACATTGTACATTATCCAATGTTTGGCTTTATTTATTCTTTATTGTGTATTTGCTTTATACTTTATTATGCCTCTCTTTATTTTGATCATTTCCTTCCTTGTTCTGTTATTCAGTCAAATTTAACTGAGTTTTTCTGTCACCTTGTCCTAAATTTATTATGATATGTGTTAAAATCTCCATGTAGAACTATCGATAATTTACTCCTTTAGTTCTGTTATCTTTTGGTTTGAATACTTTGAGATTATTTCATAAGGTTTATATGAAGTTAGACTTATGTTCTTGGTAGTTTGAGGCTATAGTCTTATGAAATAAATATCTCTAATATTCTTCTATTTTTGTATTCTACTTTTGTCATATGAGCATAGCTAGAACAGTTTTCTTCTTGATCTTTATAAAAGAATCCTTTTTCATATTTTGCCCATCAACCTATTTATGTCATTTTATTTAAAAGGTGTCTCTAGGTTTTCAACAACAGTAACTTTGTCTTTCATTAGGAAATTAAGCTCACTTATATTTAAATGGAATAACTGATATATTTGGCTCAAAATCTACCATTATATAATGTGCTTGCTCTTTGTCCCACCTCTCTTATGTATCTTATTTTCTCTTTTCCTGACTTTTTGTTGTTTTACCATTTTACACCCCTCTGTTAACATGTTGATTATATATTCATTTACTTCTATTTAAATGTTTATTCTAAAGACTAAAACATTTATCCTTGGTTTAAAATTCAATGTTAATGATTATTTTTATTAAATCCCAAATGATACAAAGACCTTAGGCTACTTTAATGTCACTTATACATTTCTGAGTTTTGTACATTTCATTTTTATATATATTTGAAGAAACATTGTTGTTGATGATGGTGTTTTACAGTTTTATACTGACAACGTTCATTTAGATTTACCTTCTTTCCAACTTGCATCTCCAACATCTAATCTGGAATAATTTTCCTTCCGGTTAAATACAACTTTTTAAATTTAGAGCAGGTCTGCTGATGATAAATTCATTTTTGTTTTCTAAATATATATTTAATTCATCTGATCACATGAAAAGTAAGATTGATGTATTATGGAATTTTAAATTTGCCTTTATTTTTACATTGATGATATTTTGCCCTGTTTTCTTACCCCTTTTTTGTTGTTGATAAATAAGTTGTCAGTCATATAGCTATTCTTAGTGATATTGTGCCATTCTTTTCTTGAGCTTCTATATTTTCTCTTTATTTTTCATTTTTACCAAGCTTACTATGATGTGCTTTGGTTTGAATTTCTTTGCATTTATCCTTTTTGAGGCTTATAGTGCTTCTTATGTTTGTGGATTGGGGTCCTTGGACAGTTTTGGAAAATTCTGAATCATCATCAATCATTCTTCATATATTTCTTCTGCCTCATTATCTCTATTTACTCCTTATGAAACCTAAATTATACTGACAAGAAATTACAGGGAAAAGACCATATTTCATTCATAATAGAAATAATACCTTATTGCTCCTTATGGAGGAACTCTTAATTTTTGTTTCTTTATGAATACTTTTATTAGTTCTAATAATTTGTATGTTGATTCCATAGGGGTTTCTATATATAAGTGATCATATTATCTATATAAAATGAGTTATTTTTCTTTCCTTCCAATCCATGTACTTCTTACTTATTTTTCTCATTGTTTTATTTGTGGCAGGATTACATGACTATGTTAACCAGTGATGGCAGTAACAAGCATTTTCCCCTTGTACCTGATTTTAAAAGGAAAGTATATGAATTCTCTTCCATTAAATATGATATTTGCCTTAGGATTTTGGTGGATAATCTTTATCAAATAAGCCTTTCGTCTATTCACATTTGCATACAAATTTTAATAATGAACATTTATTGAACTTTCTAGAAGTTTTTATCTGTTTATATAGAGAAAATGCATAACTTGTATACTCCAGTCAAAAATATGAATCAACCTGTTACTTTTTAACATTACACTTACACTTACATTACTGGAATGAGACTTTTAGTATACAGAATAACCAGACATGAGAATAACAAGCTATTTTAGTTTGCATATACGTATATGTGGCGGAGAAAGAAATTACAGATACTTCATGTGGTCCCTCATGTAATTTCTTGGAATTTAAATATAACTTATTTTTTAGTTTTCCATTATATTTAATCAACTAAACATGTATTTGTGACTATTTTCTCAAGTGTTCCACAGAGTACTATCCTGCCTTTCAGAGAGTAAGATGAATGCCACTTTCAGACTTTTTCCAGTGGTGATGGAATTATCAAATAAATGTGCCCTTTAGCTAGTGAGGAAAAATAAAGTCCCTGTAGCATTCACTAGTGTGGCGAGCTGGGGAATATGTACATCCCAAAAGAGGGAGGTCTCTGTTAGTTGAAATCAGGCTCATGCTTGAAAATGGTTGCCTTTTGAAAATAGCAATAATGAAGTGCTTCCTTTGCACTAAAGAGGACATTGCTTTTATTTCTTTACCTCATACCTTTCTTCTATTTCTCTCAATCACTCTGTATTTCAATAGTCCATGTTATCTTAGATTATTTTGAAGAAATAAAGTTGTGCTGAATTACGCCTGTGTCCTGCAGGTATTACAAACAAAAAACTTCCAGCAGAAACAACTGTAAAATAGTCCCACAATCCAACTAGCAAAGTCACTGATAATGAAGTGTACCGAAGTGTGGCTAGCTCACTTCACACTGGCACATTTCTAGGGTTTATAGTAACTGAGCTAACCAAGAAAACCTCTTTAATCATGCAGACCATGCAAAGATAATGGTACAGAGAAAAAATGGTGAAAGCATGAAGAAAAATTCCAGATATTTAATAATTACCTTATTAAATATCTGTTATTTCAGTCATGACAGAATGATTAGATCAGATTTCCTGATATAGATGAAGCAGAAGAGGCAGCTACCTACAACAGAACAAATCAAATTAATAATAGTTGCAAGGGTTTGTCTGCCTCCAAATTTTTGATCAAATGGTGTTTTATGATGTTTAAAATCCATAATTTAAGGTTATTACTTTTAATTAAGACACTGACTTCCCAGAAAGGTTTAAGGAAATGCTTTTTGTTTTGTTGGGATGGATCAAACAAGGGATGGATGGATCAATAAGTTGGCACAGATTGATTCCCAATTAGAGGCAGTACTTGGTAAAGTTAGAATTGAGATATAAAAATTCCTTTCATGTACTACTTTGAACCTTCTGTGCTATGTGATCACACTGAGGTTTCTCCATAAGGCCTGCTGCCCTTTCTTGTAGTCAAATATTGATATACCAGACCCCTTTCAAGGATTACCCAGCATATGTTTATGCCCTTTAGTATAAACATTTTAACATTTTTCAAGTAACTTCAGATTTGCAAAAATAGTACAAAATACCTCTTTTATCCTTCACCTAGATTCCCCTAATGTTAACATCTTTTATTACCATGGTATAATTATCAAAAACAGGAAAGTAACATTTTGTCCTGTATCATTAACTAAACAATCGACCCTGTTAGATTTTCATCAATTTTTCCATTAATAACTTTTTTCTTTTCCAAGATCCTATCCAGGATTTCACTTTGCATCCTGAGTTACATCTCCACAGTCTCTCCCATTCTGCAACAGGTCCTTGTGATTCCTTGTCTTTAATGACATTAAGACTATTGAAAACACTAATCAGTAATTTTATATTATACCCTCAGTTTGAGTGTTTCTGGTGTTTTCCCCAGACTGGAGTGAGATTATGGAATTTGGAGACAAAGAAAACCTGCAGAAACAATGTATCTTTTTCAGTGTACTGAAATAACAATAAACAATAACAGCCACTAGTTATTCTTCAGGATTTTCTGCTTAACTCCATATAAGACCTTTAATCAAACAAGGCCATAAAATCTTTAAACACAAATCATCACAGATACACACTTCTCTTTTTGTTCTTTTTATATTGCTTTGAAAAAGTAGTAAGACTTGGATTTCCAGTAATTCTAATTCTGCTCCTGCTTTCTGCTTTAAATGCCCTATGTAATTGGTTATATTTGGCTCTCTCAGATAATCCAGAATAATCTCTGTATTTCAAGGTAATCAATTAGTAACTTCAATTACATCTCCAAGTTCCTTTTTTCAAGAAATGTAGCATATTCACAGGGGACGCATATTATGGGGGCTACAATTCTGCCTACCATGGAAGACTCATTATCTTACTGTGCCAATTTCCCAAAATTAATCTGAGATCAAATATAACCCCAAATGAAGTCCTTACAGATCTCTGATTTTAAGAAATTGACAAGCTGATTCTAAACTTTACATGGAAATACAAAGGACCTAAAATAGCCATTACAATTTTGAAATTGAAGAAAAAAGTTGGAAAGCAAACTACCTGACATCAAAGGTTACTATAAAACCGTAGTAAACAAGATAGTGTAGCATTGGCATATAGATCAATATAACAGAATTGGGAATTCAAAAATAGATACACATATACACAATCAACAGATTTTTTTTAATGGTAATTCAATGGAGAAAAAAACCTTTTCAATAAATGGTGCTTAAACAATTGGATACCTATATGCAGACAAACAAACAAATAACCTTAACCTTTTTCCACACTAAACAAAAAACTGATTTCAAATTGACCGTAGACAAAAAGATAAAGCTAAGATTATAAAACTTCTAAAAAAGATGTAAGAGAATTTGTGTGGCCTTGGGCTAAGTGAAGATAGTAAACTAAAGAATTTATAAATTGGAATACATCAAAATTAAAAATTTCTGATCTTTGACTTTTAAGAATAAAGAGGCAGAGGGGGCGGAAGATGGCGGCGTGAGTAGAGCAGTGGAAATCTCCTCCCAAAACAACATATATCTATGAAAATATAACAAAGACAACCCTTCCTAGAATAAAGACCAGAGGACACAGGACAATATCCAGACCACATCCGCACCTGAGAGAACCCAGCGCCTCGCGAAGTGGGTGAGATACAAGCCCCGGCCCCGCGGGAGCCGAGCGCCCCTCCCCCCAGCTCCCGGCGGGAGAAGAGCAGGCAGAGCGGGAGGGAGACGGAGCCCAGGACTGCCGAACACCCAGCCCCAGCCATCCAGGCCAGAGTGCAGGGCGCTCGATACTAGGAAAACAGGGCAGCAAGAACAGTGAGCAGGCACTGGAGGCTGGGCGCCAGAGGACATAAGAAAAGCGCGCGACCATTTTTTTTTTTTTTTGCTTTTTTGCTGCTTTGTTTTGGCGAGCGCTTTTTGGAAGTCTTAAAGGGACAGGGACCCCAATATTAGGGAAACAGGGCAGAAAGACCGGTGAGCAGAGGCCTGAGGCTGGCACCGGAGAATAAAGAAAAACGAACGACCACCTTTTTTTTTTAATTAAAAATTTTTTTTTTTTTTTAATTAAAAAAATTTTTTTTCTTGTTTTTTTTTGTGGTCGTTGTTTTGTTTTGGCGGGTGCTTTTTGGAAGTCTTAAAGGGGCAGGGCGGGTCACTTAATCCAGAGGTAGGGAATCCGGGATCTCTGGGCACCCTAACCCCTGGGCTGCAGGGAGCAGGGAGGCCCCTTACGGAGATAAATAGCCTCCCAGCAGCTCCTGCTCCAACGCGACTCCACCATTTTGGAGTAGCTGCCCGAGCCAGGCCACGCCCACAGCAACAGCGGAGATTAACTCCATAGCAGCCGGGCAGGAAGCAGAAACCCTGTCTGCGCGCAGCTGCGCAGCACAAGCCACTAGAGGCCGCTGTTCTCCCAGGAGAGGAGGGCCACAAACCAACAAGAAAGGAAGTCCTTCCAGCCGTCACTCGTCCCAGTTCTGCAGACTATTCCTATCACCATGAAAAGGCAAAGCTACAGGCAGACAAAGATCACAGAGACAACACCAGAGAAGGAGACAGACCTAACCAGTCTTCCTGACAAAGAATTCAAAATAAGAATCATAAACATGCTGACAGAGATGCAGAGAAATACGCAAGAAAAATGGGATGAAGTCCGGAAAGAGATCACAGATGCCAGAAAGGAGATCGCAGAAATGAAACAAACTCTGGAAGGGTTTATAAGCAGAATGGATAGAATGCAAGAGGCCATTGATGGAATTGAAATCAGAGAACAGGAACGCATAGAAGCTGACATAGAGAGAGACAAAAGGATCTCCAGGAATGAAACAATATTAAGAGAACTGTGTGACCAATCTAAAAGGAGCAATATCCGTATTATAGGGGTCCCAGAAGAAGAAGAGAGAGGCAAAGAGATGGAAAGTATCTTAGAAGAAATAATTGCTGAAAACTTCCCCACACTGGGGGAGGAAGTAATCAAACAGACCACGGAAATACACAGAACCCCCAACAGAAAGGATCCAAGAAGGGCAACACCAAGACACATAATAATTAAAATGGCAAAGATCAAGGACAAGGAAAGAGTGTTAAAGGCAGCTAGAGAGAAAAAGGTCACCTATAAAGGGAAACCCATCAGGCTAACGTCAGATTTCTCAACAGAAACCCTACAGGCCAGAAGAGAATGGCATGATATATTTAATACAATGAAACAGAAGGGCCTTGAACCAAGGATACTGTATCCAGCACGACTATCATTCAAATATGACGGTGGGATTAAACAATTCCCAGACAAACAAAAGCTGAGGGAATTTGCTTTCCACAAACCACCTCTACAGAACATCTTACAGGGACTGCTCTAGATGGGAGCACTCCTAGAAAGAGCACAGCACAAAACACCCAACATATGAAGAATCGAGGAGGAGGAACAAGAAGGGAGAGAAGAAAAGAATCTCCAGACAGTGTATATAACAGCTCAATAAGCGAGCTAAGTTAGGCAGTAAGATACTAAAGAGGCTAACCTTGAACCTTTGGTAACCACGAATTTAAAGCCTGCAATGGCAATAAGTACATATCTTTCAATAGTCACCCTAAATGTTAATGGGTTGAATGCACCAATCAAAAGACACAGAGTAACAGAATGGATAAAAAAGCAAGACCCATCTATATGCTGCTTACAAGAAACTCACCTCAAACCCAAAGACATGTACAGACTAAAAGTCAAGGGATGGAAAAACATATTTCAAGCAAACAACAGTGAGAAGAAAGCAGGGGTTGCAGTACTAATAGCAGACAAAATAGACTTCAAAACAAAGAAAGTCACAAGAGATAAAGAAGGACACTACATAATGATAAAGGGCTCAGTCAAACAAGAGGATATAACCATTCTAAATATATATGCACCCAACACAGGAGCACCAGCATATGTGAAACAAATACTAACAGAACTAAAGGGGGATATAGACTGCAATGCATTCATTCTAGGAGACTTCAACACACCACTCACCCCAAAGGATAGATCCACTGGGCAGAAAATAAGTAAGGACACGGAAGCACTGAACAACACAGTAGAGCAGATGGACCTAATAGACATCTATAGAACTCTACATCCAAAAGCAGTGGGATATACATTCTTCTCAAGTGCACATGGAACATTCTCCAGAATAGACCACATACTAGGCCACAAAAAGAGCCTCAGAAAATTCCAAAAGATTGAAATCCTACCAACCAACTTTTCAGACCACAAAGGCATAAAACTAGAAATAAACTGTACAAAGAAAGCAAAGAGGCTCACAAACACATGGAGGCTTAACAACACGCTCCTAAATAATCAATGGATCAATGACCAAATCAAAATGGAGATCCAGCAATATATGGAAACAAATGACAACAACAACACTAAGCCCCAACTTCTGTGGGACACAGCAAAAGCAGTCTTAAGAGGAAAGTATATAGCAATCCAAGCATATTTAAAAAAGGAAGAGCAATCCCAAATGAATGGTCTAATGTCACAATTATCGAAATTGGAAAAAGAAGAACAGATGAGGCCTAAGGTCAGCAGAAGAAGGGACATAATAAAGATCAGAGAAGAAATAAATAAAATTGAGAAGAATAAAACAATAGCAAAAATCAATGAAACCAAGAGCTGGTTCTTCGAGAAAATAAACAAAATAGATAAGCCTCTAGCCAGACTTATTAAGAAGAAAAGAGAATCAACACAAATCAACAGTATCAGAAACGAGAAAGGAAAAATCACGACGGACCCCACGGAAATGCAAAGAATTATTGGAGAATACTATGAAAACCTATATGCTAACAAGCTGGGAAACCTAGGAGAAATGGACAACTTCCTAGAAAAATATAACCTTCCAAGATTGACCCAGGAAGAAACAGAAAATCTAAACAGACCAATTACCAGCAACGAAATTGAAGCGGTAATCAAAAAACTACCAAAGAACAAAACCCCCGGGCCAGATGGATTTACCTCGGAATTTTATCAGACATACAGGAAGACATAATACCCATTCTCCTTAAAGTTTTCCAAAAAATAGAGGAGGAGGGGATACTCCCAAACTCATTCTATGAAGCTAACATCACCCTAATACCAAAACCAGGCAAAGACCCCACCAAAAAAGAAAACTACAGACCAATATCCCTGATGAACGTAGATGCAAAAATACTCAACAAAATATTAGCAAACCGAATTCAAAAATACATCAAAAGGATCATACACCATGACCAAGTGGGATTCATTCCAGGGATGCAAGGATGGTACAACATTCGAAAGTCCATCAACATCATCCACCACATCAACAAAAAGAAAGACAAAAACCACATGATCATCTCCATAGATGCTGAAAAAGCATTTGACAAAGTTCAACATCCATTCATGTTAAAAACTCTCAGCAAAATGGGAATAGAGGGCAAGTACCTCAACATAATAAAGGCCATCTATGATAAACCCACAGCCAACATTATATTGAACAGCGAGAAGCTGAAAGCATTTCCTCTGAGATTGGGAACTAGACAGGGATGCCCACTCTCTCCACTGTTATTTAACATAGTACTGGAGGTCCTAGCCACGGCAATCAGACAAAATAAAGAAATACAAGGAATCCAGATTGGTAAAGAAGAAGTTAAACTGTCACTATTTGCAGATGACATGATACTGTACATAAAAAACCCTAAAGACTCCACCCCAAAATTACTAGAACTGATATCGGAATACAGCAAAGTTGCAGGATACAAAATCAACACACAGAAATCTGTGGCTTTCCTATATACTAACAATGAACCAACAGAGAGAGAAATCAGGAAAACAACTCCATTCACAATTGCATCAAAAAAAAATAAAATACCTAGGAATAAACCTAACCAAAGAAGTGAAAGACTTATACTCTGAAAACTACAAGTCACTCTTAAGAGAAATTAAAGGGGACACTAACAGATGGAAACTCATCCCATGCTCGTGGCTAGGAAGAATTAATATCGTTAAAATGGCCATCCTGCCCAAAGCAATATACAGATTTGATGCAATCCCTATGAAACTACCAGCAACATTCTTCAATGAACTGGAACAAATAATTCAAAAATTCATATGGAAACACCAAAGACCCCGAATAGCCAAAGCAATCCTGAGAAAGAAGAATAAAGTAGGGGGGATCTCACTCCCCAACTTCAAGCTCTACTATAAAGCCATAGTAATCAAGACAATTTGGTACTGGCACAAGAGCAGAGCCACAGACCAATGGAACAGACTAGAGAATCCAGACATTAACCCAGACATATATGGTCAATTAATATTTGATAAAGGAGCCATGGACATACAATGGCGAAATGACAGTCTCTTCAACAGGTGGTGCTGGCAAAACTGGACAGCTACATGTAGGAGAATGAAACTGGACCATTGTCTAACCCCATATACAAAAGTAAACTCAAAATGGATCAAAGACCTGAATGTAAGCCATGAAACCATTAAACTCTTGGAAGAAAACATAGGCAAAAACCTCTTAGACATAAACATGAGTGACCTCTTCTTGAACATATCTCCCCGGGCAAGGAAAACAACAGCAAAAATGAGTAAGTGGGACTATATTAAGCTGAAAAGCTTCTGTACAGCAAAAGACACCATCAATAGAACAAGAAGGATCCCTACAGTATGGGAGAATATATTTGAAAATGACACATCCGATAAAGGCTTGACGTCCAGAATATATAAGGAGCTCTCACGCCTCAACAAACAAAAAACAAATAACCCAATTAAAAAATGGGCAGAGGAACTGAACAGACAGTTCTCCAAAAAAGAAATACAGATGGCCAACAGACACATGAAAAGATGCTCCACATCGCTAATTATCAGAGAAATGCAAATTAAAACTACAATGAGGTATCACCTCACACCAGTAAGGATGGCTGCCATCCAAAAGACAAACAACAACAAATGTTGGCGAGGCTGTGGAGAAAGGGGAACCCTCCTACACTGCTGGTGGGAATGTAAGTTAGTTCAACCATTGTGGAAAGCAGTATGGAGGTACATCAAAATGCTCAAAACAGACTTACCATTTGACCCAGGAATTGCACTCCTAGGAATTTACCCTAAGAACGCAGCAATCAAGTTTGAGAAAGACAGATGCACCCCTATGTTTATCGCAGCACTATTTACAATAGCCAAGAATTGGAAGCAACCTAAATGTCCATCAATAGATGAATGGATAAAGAAGATGTGGTACATATACACAATGGAATACTACTCAGCTATAAGAAAAGGGCAAATCCAATCATTTGCAGCAACATGGATGGAGCTGGAGGGTATTATGCTCAGTGAAACAAGCCAAGCGGAGAAAGAGAAATACCAAATGATTTCACTTATCTGTGGAATATAAGAACAAAGGAAAAACTGAAGGAACAAAACAGCAGCAGAATCACAGAACTCAAGAATGGACTAACAGGTACCAAAGGGAAAGGGACTGGGGAGGGTGGGTGGGTAGGGAGGGATAAGGGGGGGAGAAGTAGGGGGGTATTAAGATTAACATGCATGGGGGGGGTAGGAGAAAAGGGAGGGCTGTACAACACAGAGAAGGCAAGTAGTGATTCTACAACATTTTGCTATGCTGATGGACAGTGACTGTAAAGGGGTTTATAGGGGAGACCTGGTATAGGGGAGAGCCTAGTAAACATAATATTCGTCATGTAAGTGTAGATTAGTGATAGCAAAAAAAAAAAAAAAAAAAAAAAAAAAAAGGGCAGTTCCTGTGTGGTAACCTCCAACGAGTTCTACACAAGGGTATAAAGGGCATATAAAAGTGTAGGCAAAGGGTCTGTTTGTGTTTATACAGAGGATCAAAGCCTAATTGGGCTACCCCGTAAATGAACTAAGATACGATATGAAAAAGAACTTCCAACATCTGCACTCTCTGGAAGACTCATGCCAGAAGATGATCATCAAAAAACCCCAACAAAGATCCACGCACTGCTACAGCTGTAGATGCACTCATCCCACCAGTTCCTGGACTTGCCATGGGAATGAGGAAGGAGATATCTAAGCTGGCCTGTGCATACAGTAAAACAACAAATTTGACTGGATCTATACTGTTGGAACTCAACCAAGAATTTGGAGAAGTGCAAATTGTAGCGCTCCAAAGTCTTACAACTACAAACTATTTATTGTTAAAAGAACATATGGCATGTGAACAGTCCCCAGGAATGGGTTGTTTTAATTTGTCTGATTTCTCTCAGACTGCTCAAGTTCAGTTGGACAATATCCACCATATCATAGATAAGTTTTCACAAATGCCTACGGTGCCTAACTGGTTTTCTTGGTTTCACTGGAGATGGCTGGTAATTACAGATATGCTTTGGTTATGTAACTGTACTCCTATTATGTTAATGTGTGTGTGCAATTTAAGTAGTAGCTTAAAACCTATACATGCTGAAGTTACTCTACAAGAAGATATATCAAAGAAATAATCAATCTTCCCATGTTTTCTTCCGCCTGCTACTTCTATAGCTTTTCTTCTTCCTTCCTAATTACAACCCTTAAATAGAATTCGTGCCTCATATCAAATTTACCGAGTATCATAATTCTTCCAAGTGGTAAAGATACCTCAAGACAAATGCTGGGCATAGAAGCCACAGGGCATAAATATGCAAAGAAGTAAAAAGCTAACTTTTTCAAACAATAAGTCTTCTCTCTCACTTACCAACTTCACATTTCCCTGTATGGCCCCGGAAGATGACTGGTTAGCCAGAGACGGGTAAGATTCCTCAAGGGAGGAACAACCTAAGACAGGCACAGTCGCAGGGGGGCCATCAGGTGAGAAATTGGGGATCAACAGAGGTGAGGCTTAGAACCTCACCCCCCCGCTCTGAGAGAAATCTTCTGCATACGTGGATGTTTTATTGCCCTGGTCTAGCTTGGATTAACACATAGTCTACAGGCACACACCTGATCATCTACATGTGCTCTCTTACAACACTAAACTATGTTTTCTACCTTTATCTTGTATCTACCTACCACTTCAGCATTTTATTAAAAATAATAATAATAAAGAGAGAAATGTGGTATCCACATATAAATCAAGTATAAAAACCAAATGAGTATTCATATTTGAACTGACTGTTTATAGTTCATAATGCATGAGCAAAACCGAAAGTTTCTGTGATGACTGACCTTGTACTGTTCACTATGTAACTTATTCATTATGTAAGAATTTGTTCTACATGTAAAAACTTGTTTGTTATGCCTCAGAAGATTGGAGACTGACGAAAATTAGGCTTGGGGTGGAATAATGTTTGTGCATTGATAATTGACTCCCCTATACAGAATTTTATTGTCGTTAACAACCATTTGATCAATAAATATGAGAGATGCCCTCACAAAAAAAAAAAAAAAAAAAAAAAGGACAGACTTCCAATGGTAAAATAAATTAGTAACCGGGATGTAATGTAGAGCATAAGGAATATAGTCAAGATATTGTAACAGCCTGGTAGGGTGATAGCTGGAACCTAGAATTATGTATATAAATGTTCTACCACTGTGTTGTACACTTGAAACTCATGTAATGTAATACTGTGTGTCAACTACCCTTCAATAAAAAATAATAATTAAAAAAAAAAAAAAAAAAGAATAAAGAGGCAAACAACAGGTTAAAAACATATTTCTGCAAAAAATTTATATCTGACCGTTTTGTGTACAAAATATATATAAAAAACTCTTACAACTGAGTAAGACAAAAGCACTGATTTTTTTAACTGGGCAAGAAATTTAAGAAGACATACTAATGACAAATAAGCTCATACAAAGCACATTATTGACTTGCAAATTAAAAATTCAATAGATACCACAAGATACCCTAAAATGGCTAAGCATGAGAATACTGACTACACTAAGAAAATGTGAGGATGTAGAGCAGTGGTAATTCTTATATATTGATAAAGAAAATTAAAAAAGGATGCAGCTGTTTTGGCAAATAGCTTGACAGTTCTTATAAAGTTAAAATAAATAATTACCATATGACCCAGTAATCCTGCTTCTAGGTATTTATTTACACAGAAGAAATAAAAGAACACATATGAAAACTTGTGCAGGACTATTCCTGGCAGCTTTATTCATAACAAATACTAGAACAACCCAAATACCCATCAAATAAATGATGAATGTATAAACAGATAATTTCTTATCAATACAGTAGAATACTACTCAGAATTAAGGATTGCACTATCGATAAACTTAACACAATGGATACAGGTCTGAATATAGTTGTCAAGCTCATCAAACTGTAAACTAACATAGGTGAATTTCATTATATGTAAATTATACTTCTACAAAGCTGATTTTTACAATTACCTATATAATTCAAGAATAAAACCCAACAAATTTAATAGGTTTGAAAAATATCTGCCTAACTGATTTGCTATTTCCTGTCTCTTCAATCTGAATTTACCTCCACATAAGGGCTATACTTTGCTTGCTTCTTCATTCCCTCTAACACAGACACACAGTGGAGGTGTCCTATAAGCCACATCACTTCACCTTTTCAGGAGGTAACTTTCATTAGCTAAGGAAGGAAGGTTCATTGAAAGTATTCTCCTCCTTAGGTGCAACAGATGAATGTGTTTTTGAATGAGTCACTGAGAAGGAAAGCTCAGATCTCAGGTTAATATCCCTCTCAGAAGCAAAGCTTCAAAGATACTAAGGTTAGAAAGGTTCATTAGAATTTGGCTATCAGGCATTTGCTTACTACATTCTCTGCAATCAGTAACTTTTTCACTTTCCCTCACAGAGAATGAAAAGTAAAATTTGTCCTCTACATCCCACTTATTTAGGGATATAAAAACCCTGAAATTCTGGATATGATTTTTTCAAGATCTTCTAATAGAAGGAACATTTTGTCTCAAGTTTGACTAATATTTGTAATCTGGCAAAGCCTGTTTTATCAAAGAAGAAAATTAACTTCATTCCTCAATGAGATATTGTTTATTAAAACTAAAATTAGCCCTGTGGGCAAGTATTTGAAACTTGATAATCAGACTCACTCATTCTCAGGACATTTCTCAGTTTACTAAATGTACCACCTAGGAGCTAGAGATGTCTCCACACATGGAAAGCTGAAAATGTACATAGAGATCATCTCTGCTCAGCCTAAGTGCAGAAATAAGTGATCAGAATTACAGATGGCCCAAATAAGGCAGGGGAAAATATCAAGGTTACCAAGAGAAAGGGGAATGTGACTATAAAATAATAGCAATCTCTTATATGTGTGCTGTACTTAACATGTATAGTTTCCTTAATTTCATCTTGTTTCATAATCTCAATGACTCTATAGTGAGAAAATTTAAGCTAAATGAAGTGACTGTTGCAGATTTCAACAACTAGCAAATGGCAGTTAGATTTCATCTCTTCAGCTGTTCCAATTAAACAGAATTTGGACTGTGGGAGTTGTTCCATAAATATGTTGAATGCTTGGGATTTAAACCCACGGCTTCCAACTCCTAACCCTATATGCCACCACATCATCACTATATCTTGCTGCTTCTGTATATTTGTATAACAGCAAACTCACAGTTTAAGTGGAGACAACAGTGACACAAATTAAATCAAAAAAGGAATGCAGAGAATAAACTTGGACATTTTCATCAAATTGTGAACTCCTACACATAACTTCAAAATGTGTATGCCTTCTACATAGATATGGAAAATTTATGGTTCTTCTATTCATGAAGATACTAACAGAAAGTATGATGTTCAGGTAACTGTCTATCTTTGGGTAGTTAAACACAAAAAAACAGAACTACTATTATAATAAATCCAGGAGTGGATATATTATAGTGAGACAATATCCAGTAGTGGACATATTATGGAAACAACAGGAAATGATATATCTCCTGTCTTTTGTCCTAATATACAGAAATGGATTGGGTCTCCCAAGCTATACAAAGATGTAACACGCTCTATTAAGCAAGTTATTTGAGGTGGAGGAAAAATGTTTTCATATTGGTCAGTCTCATGGCCCACTTAGTCTATGAGGAATTCCTTTAAACATGAAGAACAACTCAACCCCCCAAAATGAATGATCTGATTTAAAAATGGACAAAGGACCTGAACAGACATTTTTCTAAAAATGACATGCAATGGCCAACAGATACATGAAAAGACGTTCCACATCACTAATCACCAGGGAAATGCAAATCAAGCCACAATGAGGTTTCACCTCACACCAGCCAGAATGGCCACTATCCAAAAGACAAGAAATAGCAAGTGTGTTGGCAAGGACACGGAAAAAAGGAACCCTCATGCACTGTTGGTGGGAATGAAAATTGGTGCAGCCACTACGGAAAACAGTATGGAGGTTGCTCAAAAAATTGAAAATAGAAATACCATACAACCTAGTAATTACACTTCTGGGAATTTACCTTAAGAAAACAAAATCACTAATTCAAAAAGATACATATACCCCTAAGTTTATTGCCACTTTGTTTATAGTACCCAAGATATGGAAGCAACATAAGTGTCCACCAATAGATGAATGACTAGAGAATATGTGGTACATAGACACAATGGAATATTACTGAGGCACAGAAAAGTAAGAAATTTTGCCTTTTGCAACAACACAGATGGATCTAGAGGGTAATGTGCTAAGTGAAATAAGTCAAAAACCATATGAATTCACTTATATGTGGAGGGTAGAAAACAAAACAATTGAACAAACTCAACAGAAATAGACTCATAAACATGGAGAACAAACTGTTGGTTGCCATGGGTGTTCGTGGGAGGGGATGGGTGAAATAGGTGAAGGGGATAAAGAAGGACAAACTTCCAGTTATAAAATAAATCAGTCACAGAGATGAGCATAGGGAATATAATTAATAATATGATAATATCTTTGTATGGTAACAGTTGGTGACTACACTTAATGTGAATATTTTGTAATGTACATAATTGTTGAATTTACTACGTGGTACACCTCAAACCAATATATTATATATGAACTTCAACTTAAAAAAGAAGATACTGTTTTTTGTTGTACAGAATATAGATTCTGACATTTATGAAGAGTCAGCCCTGATGTTACATACTGTGACTTTACACACAGAAATTTGGTGGATTTTACTAATTAACAATAAAAAAAAACAGAGGCCTATCTATTTGTACACTGGAAAAACTCCATTTGAAACAAGGTAGAGAAAAGCTCAAATATAAATTGTCACAACTGCAATTATCAAACAATCATTCAAGAATGCTTATGCCTGGGATAAAACCCTTAAAATTAAGCTTTTCCTCTTCCAGTACAGATAAGGTGGCATAAACTCCTTTCTCCATGTTCCTCCCCTCTAAGTACAAATATAAACCCTGTAAATAACACAAGTGGCAAACAAAGGATAACCTAAAAGGTGAAAAGAGAAGGGCGAATTACTTGGGAACCTCAGGACTGAAGGTAAAACCTAGAATCAGGGCAAGAAAGCACATCCCACCCTACAGAAGAAGGTGACAAAGGCCCAGTCACCATCTAGCAAAAGAAGGCAACCTGGGTAGGCTCATGCTTCCTGAATGGAACCAGAATCCAGCTAATGGTAAGCAGCCAGGGGGAGTACGCTCCTTCTCAACCAGGCCTGAGACTCAGGAGCCTCGTTTACGTAGAGATACTGGACAGCTAGAGGGCACTGGAGAGAGGCTCCTAACAAAGTGGCCAGAGGATCTGCCACAACAAGCAGCCCAACGCAGGAAAGGCTCCCTTTCCCCTACCAGGCCTGAGGGAAACTCATCCACCCCAAGAAATAGGCTGCAGGGGTGGCAGATCAATCAGCAAGATGGCCTTTGCCACAACAAAGGTCCTTGCCTCTGTCCCTGCAGGCCTGAGGTTTCCTTTCCCCCCTTAGAGACACAGGGCAGCCAGGAAGCATTAGGGAGGGTGACTCTGACACAACAAGCACCTGAGCCTGGCCTCATCTCCTTAGGCCAAAGAATTTCTTCCTGCACCTAAGGGCACCAGGCTGCCCAGCCTAGAGATAGCAGGAGCCAGTGGAAACCATAGCAGTGACAGATAAACCAAGCAGACCAAAATGGTACCACAGAGGCTCTGAAAATTAAATTACTATTGGAACCACAGTCCACAAAAGTAGGCTAAGACCTGCATGCGAAAACTAAACAGGGTGAATGACTAATAAGAGATTGTAAATAGAACACAAAATCTCCTAATAGCCAGAATACGCAGGACGAAACTGAAAATCACCCATCATACCAAGAACCAGAAAAATCACAATGTGAAGGAGAAAAGACAAACAACTAACAATCATTAGGATAAAGCAGACTCTGAAATTATGAATAAAAACTACTAATTATTTTCTGTTGTGCTTGTTTCTTTATTACATTATTCTTTAAGTTTAGCCCCTACCCCCAATATTTTATTATGAAAATTTTCAGAAAAAGATTTTACAGTGTGCAATTGTATATCCACCTAGATTCTATAATTACCATTTTACTATTACTACTTTGAAATTTTGATTAAAGTATACTTTAAATATAGTAAAATTCACCCATTTTGGAGTATAGTTATGGCAGCTTTGCCAAACACATACAGTTGTAGAACTACCAGAAGCATCAAGATGTGAAAGATTTCTTTTATATCTCAAATTCCTCCATACTCTTTATATTTAATCCCTCTCGAACTCTCAAATTCTGGCAATCACTGATTAGTTTTTCACCCCTAGGTTTATCAGATTTGGTGAAGAAAAATATGTACTTGCAGAATACTTATAAATTTTTTTTCATTGTTTATCTGAAATTCAAATGTAACTGATATCCTGTATTTTATCCAGCAACCTCTCTGAACTTAGCAACCCCAAATGTCATACATTTTATCCCATGTTTTCTTCTAAAACTTTTACAATTGTTATTTTGCATTGAGGGCTGTGAAACATTTTAATTTTTTTTCCCAAGGTATGAGGCATATGTCAAGGTTCCCTTTTTTTTGAATGTCCAATTGTTTCAGCACATTTACCTGAAAAGATTATCCTTTCTCCATTAAGTAGCCTTACACCTTTGTCAAAAATCAAATGGCAATATCACTGTGGGTCTATTTCTGATCTCTATATTCTGTTCTCTTCATTTATGTCTATCTCTTTACCAATACCACACTGTTTTGATTGCTTTAGTTTAATAAAAAGTTTTCAAATCACGTATTGTTCATAACTGTTTTGGCTCTTACAGTACCTTTACTTTTCCACATGAAATGTAGAATGAGTTTTCAATTTGTAAACAAACACCCTGCTGGAATTTTCACTAACATCAGTCTGATTGTATAAATCAATTTGAGAGTAGATAACATCTACACAACAGTGAGTCTTCAAATCCATGAACAACAAGGTATGTCTCTTGATTTATTCAGGCCTTCAAAATCACTTCTTAAACAAGTTTTTCTCTGGCACTGTGGGCAGCAGCACCAGGAATAAAAATGAACAATGAATTATAATGGATCTGAAGTGGAAGTCAAGCTAAAGAGAAAACTAGATGCAGAAAGCTGATTCCTGAAATAAAATGTTTGAAGAAATGAAAATGGTGTATCAGGGCTGCTCACTGCATTAGCATCTGACCACTGCCTTTGGGTTACTGAATCACCAGACTGGTGATATAAACTTACTTTAATCAACTTTAAAATTAAAGATGTGAGCAAAGGAGTCTATGAATATCCTAGAGACTAATGAGGGAATCTAAGAAGAATCCACCCACCTTTTTGGACAAATATCAGGCCATATTCAAATTTGCAACAGAAAGAACTAACAAGTGGGCCATTAAAAGATTTTTCAGAATAACATAAAGAAATAAAAGTAACACTAAAGGGATAAGAACATGGTTTGTTAAAATGGTTGCTAAGAGAAAATTTTAGCCTGCATCTCCATTGTGCTCAAAGAAACAAAAAGAAATTATAGAGATGACGGCTATGGTGATAAAATAAAATACTGCAGTAAAGGAGAGGTAGGTAGCATAATGAAAAAAGTGTAGAGGGAAATAAATGCTATGATGTATTTCAAAATAAGATCACAAGTATGGATAATTATTACAACATAAGTTAGTTACATGGAGAGTACCTAAAAGACCTTTCTCTGCACAGAAGAAAAAGGCAAAGGATAAATAGAATAAAATGGTAAGAGGAGTAATAGTTATAGAAGAAAGATTATTAAGAACAAATTCACTAATAATTATTACCAAAAAAGAGACTTGAAATATGTAGAAGTAAATACTTAGAAATGAAGAAATATCTGAAATTGCAGACAGAAAGAGGATAGCTGATACAAATAAACAGAAGCATTGAAGAGATAGAAAGAAGAAATGCAGAAGACTAATGCTATTCTGTAGAGTAAGAGTATGTTAATTTGTGTATTACCTCTAGAAGAATTAGAGTTATGGAATATATTTCTAAACAAATAATAGGAAAATCAAACACAAACGTACGTTTTATCATCCAAAATAAAAAATACATGAAATATTGAAAGAGAAGTCAAAAAATAAGATGGCAGGAACAAAACCAGTCACAAGACAGAGATTCTCAAACTGGATTTTTAAAAAGTCCAACCATGACAGTATGCAAGAGTGGCAACTAAATAAGATGGCAAAAAATGTGGAAAATAAATGAATAAAAAATTTACATCAGGTAAGTGTTAAAATAAAAAGCAGGTATAGACAAAATAGGTTTCACTACAGAAAGAATTAAGTGGCACAAAGTAAGATATTATATACTGTTGAAGGTGTAAAAGAAAATCAACTAATATAAGATAGATAAAAGTCATGGTCATTTTTTTCACATAATCAACATATGTTTGTTAAAGCAAAGCAAATATTGACTAAGTCTGAACGAGAAATTGAAAAATAGGCACTCACAGTAGCAGATGTGAACAGGCCTTTTTCAGAATAAACAAAATAAGAAGGTTTATAGAGAATTTCAATAATCAAATGAACCAGCACACTGGAAAGAAAGAGAACTTTCTATTCGAAGGCAGGCTGAAAACGTATTTGGAATGTTTCTAAAAATTGACAAAGGATGTCATAACTAATTTTAAAAAATCAGATTATACCAACTATGTTCACACACCATAATTTCAACAAATATAGAAATAACTTTTTAAAAGGTGGTCACTATATATTCGATTCAACTTGGAAATTAAGAAAAAAAGATAGTTCTAATATATCCTTGGTTAAAGAGAAATTGGAGAAGAAATTTTAAAAGATATATTTAGAAGTAAATGATAAAAACATGAACTATGAGATATAGCCAAAGTTATATCAATAAGATAATATACTTGAATATGGTAGATTAAAAATAAATAAGGTATTAAAATATAAAAAGAGAAAGAGAACAGTAAAATGCACACAAAGCAAGTTGAATGAAAGAAATAATAAATGTAAAAACTGAAAATGAAATTTTTTAAAAAGCAGTAAAAACTATCCATAAAACAAAAAGTTATTTCAGAAAACTAATTAAAAATACATGTTTATAAGCAGCATCATTTACAATAGCCAAGACATGGAAACAATCTGTCCACTGATGGCTGAATGAATAAAGAAAATATGGCATATATACACAATGGAAAAATTTTCACTCATTAAAAAATGAGGAAATCCTACCATTTGTGACAATATAGGTGTACCTTAAAGGCATTGGGCTAAGTGAAATAACTCAAAGAAAGGCAAATGATATATGATCTCTCTTCTATGTGGAATCTGAAAACAATCTCATAGAAAAAAGATCACACTGTAGTTACCAGAAGTCCAGAAGTGGGTAGTGGGGAGAGACAGGGAATTGAAGGAAGGTGGTCAAAAGGTACAAACTTCCAAAATAAGTACTAGGGTTGTAATGTACAACATAATGATTATAGCCAACACTGCTGTATGATATACAGAAAAGTTGGTAAGAAGAGTTCTCATCATTGGAAGGATTTTGAACTCTCACCACTTTAGTTCAACAGAGTACTGGAGATCCTAGTCACAGCATTCAGACAACATAAAGAGATAAAAGGCATCCAAATTGGTAAGGAAGAAGTTAAACTGTCATTATTTACGGAAGACATATTATATATAGAAACCCTAAAATCCACCAAAAAAACTATTAGGATAACTGGATTTAGCAAAGTCACAGGATGCAAAATTAATACACAGAAATCTTTAGTGTTCATATATACTAACAGTAAAATAGCAGAAAGAGAAATCAGGAAACAATTCCATTTACAACTGCATCAAAGAATAATAAAACACCTAGGAATAAACCTAACCACACAGGTGAAAAACCTGTACTCTGAAAATTATAGGACACTCATGAGAGAAATTAAAGAAACACAAATAACTGGGAAATTTATCGCATGCTTATGGATAGGAAGAATTAATATTGTCAAAATGGCCACCCTGCCCAAATCAATTTACATATCCAATTCAATCCCTATCAAAATACCACCGTATTTTTCAGTGAACTAGAACAAATAATCCTAAAATGCATATGGAACCACAAAAGACTCCAAATAGCCAAGGAAATCCTGAGAAAGAAGAACAAAGCTGGGGCAATTATGCTCCTAGACTTGAAGTTTTACTACGAAGCTACATGATAAACAAAACAGTATAGTATTGGCACAAAAAGAGACCCATAGATCAATGGAACAAAACAGACAGCCCATATATAAACCTACATATATGGTCAATTACTATATGATAAAGGAGTCATGAATATACATGAGGAAAAAGTCTCTTCAAAAATGGCTGCTGGGAAAACTAGACAGCTATATGCAAGAGAATGAAACTGGATTATTGTCTAACTCCATACAGAATAGTAAACTCTAAATGGATCAAAGACCTGAATGTAAGACATGAAACCACAAAACTATTAGAAGAAAACATAGGCAAAAATTTCTTGAACATAAGTATGAGCAACTTTTTCTAGGACATATCTCCTCAGGCTTGGGAAACAAAATAAAAAATGAACAAGTGGCACTACATCAAACTAAAAAGCTTCTGTACAGCAAAGGACACCATCAGCAGAACTAAAAGGCACCCTACAGTATAGGAGAATATATTCATAAACAATTTATCCAGTAATGGGTTAACATCCAAAATATATAGACAGTTCAAACTCATCAAAACCAATAAAATAAATAACCTGATTAAAAATGGGCAGAGGACTTGAATAGACACTTCTCCAAAGAAGACATACAGATGGTCAGCAGGCACATGAAAAGATGCTTCATATTGCTAATCATCAGGAAAAGGCAAATCAAAACCACAATGAGATACCACCTCACACTAGTTACAATGGCCACTATCCAAAAGACAAGAAATAACAAATGCTGGCAAGGAGGCGGAGAAAAGGGAACCCTCCTACACTGTTGGTGGGTATGTAAATTGGTGCAGTCACTGGAGAGCAGTATGAAGGTTCCTCAAAAATCTAAAATTAGAAATAACATGTGACCCACTAATTACACATCTAGGAATTTACCCAAAGAAAACAAAATCCCTGATTCAAAAGATATATGCACCCCTGTTTATTGCCACATTATTTACAATAGCCAAGATATAGAAGCAACCTAATTGTCCATCAATAGATGAATGGATAAAGAAAATGTGATACATACACACAACGGAATACTATTCACCCATAACAAAAGAAATCCTGCTATTTGTGACAACATGGATGGACCTAGAGGGTATTATGCTAAGTGAAATAAGTCAGGCACAGAAAGACAAGTACCATATGATTCTGTTTATTTGTGGAATATAGGAAGAAAGCAAACAAAATGAACAAAATAACAGTAGACTCATAAACACTAAGAAATGACTGGTGTTTACCATGAGAGAGGCTGTTGTGTGGGTGGGTGAAGAATGTGAGGGGGACAAAGAGGTGCAAAACTTCTCAATCATAATATAAGCTAATCATGGGGATAGTAGTATAGCATAGAGAATACAGCCAATGATTGTGTAACATCTTCCTATGTTGACAGATAATAGCTGCATTAGTGGGGGTGAAGATTTAATAATATGGGTAACTTGAACCACTGTGCTATATATTGGAAATCAATAAAAAATTGTATGTCAATAATACTTCAATTTAAAAAAAGGTAGGAGTGGGTATATTAATGTCATAAAGTGATTTTCAAGGCAAAGAAAACTACTAGAGATGAGGTAATTTATATAATGATAAAAAGGATCAATCCCCTTTTACCATTCTTATTCACCATAGTAGTGGAAATTTTAATTACTGAAATAAAACAAGAAAAAATATAGAGATATAAAGATTATAAAAATATAAAGAAAAAATATAAAAAAACAGATTACAAAGGAACAAATAAGGCTATCTCTGTTTGCATATAACATGGTTGTCTACAAATACAATCCCAAGGAATCTGTCAAAAGATATTCCCAGAATGAGTAATTGAATTCAGCAAGAACCAGGATACAAGATCAACATGCAAAAATCAATTGCATTTATATAAAATAATGACAACCAATATGTGGAAATCAAAATCAAAAGCACAATACCAGGTCCAATCTCCCAAAGGAAATCACTTAGTATAAACTTAACAAAATATATAACTTTCATTTAAAAATATGATGAAAATTACACAACAGTTGTTCATCTCTTGCTCTCTTACTGACTCTCTCTGAGGAAAGCCAGGTGGTTAGCTGCCCTATAGAGCAGCCCATGTGCCTAGAAACTATGACTCCATCCAAAGCCACCTATGACCTGAGTCCTGCCAACACGCACATGAGTGAGCTTTTGAGTGGACTCTCCATCAGTTAACTCTTGAGATGAGACCACAGCCTTGGCTGCACCTTCACTGCAGACTTCTGAGAGAAGCTGGACCAGAGGCACCTAGCTAAGCTATGCCCAGATTCCTGATCCATAATAAATGTTAGATAATTAATGTTTGTTGGTTTAAGCCACTAAGTGTTAGGGTAATTTATTATGTAGATGCATATAAATAAAATAGTAATGTTCATTAAATAAGACAACAATAAATAATAATGCATGTCTTCTATGGGTACAGTTACATAAATTTAAATGCAATAATAATGGTTTCAAATGTTATACACCAAGCCTGTACATTTATCTATTGAATCAACACTGGAACCTAAGATTTAGGGGAGTGATCAAAGGAGACTTCACCACTTGGTAAAACCTTTCATCCTTAATGGGGTGAATGTGTTCATATATTGATTATATAATAAGTAATCAGTGGAAACTTCCAGTTTCTGTTTCAGCATGTATGAAGCACAGAAGACCTCACTCCCATCTAACAAACAGAATAAAGGAAAAATGATAGAATGCCACTTTGAATATGAGGACAGAAAAACAACCAAAAGCTAGATACACTGAAAAGTCAACAACTGTTCTTAGATTCAACCAAGAATTAAGTCACAGATCAAATTGCAGGTCTCCAAACAGGAAACACACACATGGATAAAGAGAATCACAACTTACCAGAGTAGAACACAATACAGAAAAGTTCATAGGAATCAGAAAGAAGGTAGGAAAAATTAAGCTATAATTGAAGATTTGCTAGAGACTCAATGTAGACAAACTTGAGAGGTAAAAACACAAGGGGGACCCAGTCGTAGAGAGGAGGTGGCCTAGTTTTGGGCATTTTACCTCCCGGAGTACTACCAGGCTCTCATAGTGAAGATAAGAGAAAAAAAATACTAGTTCCAGTAGGGAAAAAAGTCCTGGTTTTAAAAAGGGTATCAAATCAAAAAAGCCACCAGACTACATGGAATCCTAGAAATTTACAGAATTAAGCAGGGCAGGCCAAAATTCATAGTGCCCTCTACAAATGTCTTATTTGATGTATCTTTAGCACCTTTGTGTAATTCTGGGTGGACTTGGGTGGACTAAGAATGACTGAAAATTTAATCTCTTAAATTTAACAAAATGGAGGCTAGAGTTTAGTTTACTAGGGTGGTTGTAAGAAAGTACCACAAACTGGGTGGCTTATAACAATAGAGATATATTCTTTTACATTTCTGGATACAAGAAATCTGAAATCAACGGGGCCATGTTCCCTCCAGAGACTCTAGGTACCATTCCTTCCTTGCCTCTTCCACCTTCTGATGGGCGCTAGCAATCTTTGGCATTCTTTGGCTTGTGGTGGCAAGATTCTAATCTCTGCCACCATATTTCCATAGCCTTTTTCCCTTTTGGTCTCTTCTTTGCCTCAGTGTCCAAGTTTTACTCTTCTTTCTCAAGTAAAGACACCAGTCACAATATGAGTGCCCAGCCTAATATAGTATGACCTCATCTTAACTGGATTAAAGCTGCAAACACCCTATCTCTAAATAATGATGTCATGGTTATAGATACTGACAGATGAGACTTCAACAAATCTTTAGAGAGGACAAAATTCAACCCATGACAATCTACCCTCTGCCCCTCTCCCTAATTCTTATCTTTATCATTTCCAAACACAATCACCCCATACCAACATCCCTATATGACTTACCCATTTCAGCAGTAACTCTAAGGCCAAAATCTCATCGAAATATCAACTCAAACAGTCTTAAATCTTATCTTCTATATCATTTAATCAGGTAAATATGGGTGATACTCTGAGTATGGTCCATCTAGGGAGAAAACTCCTTTCTACCTGTGGACCTGTGAAACTGAAAAACAAGTTATGTTTCCAAAATGCAATGGTGGGACACATGTACGATAGACTTCCCTATTCCAAGAAGGAGACATTGGAAGGAAAACAGCGGTCATAAGTCTTACAAAGTCCAAAACCTAGCAGGGCAAATTTCATTATTTTTAAGACCTGTGAACAATCCTTTATAGGTTGATATGCCACCTTCTGGGACTATAGATGTTCCACTGTCCCCATAGGCTACTGAGTTCACCCTTGAGTTATTCATTACTTATCTTTAAGGAAAACACACATTTATGGCCAAATAACTATCTGCCTATTTCCTGCCTATAGAATTCCAGAGGTTCAATAGCCTTCCTTCATTTCACCCCATTGCTCTGCCCTTCAGTCCAAGCTGGCAGTGTTTTTGCTGGTATAACATCCTCAAAATCTTCACAGTCTTCCTCCCATTTTTTTTTCAAGGAGATCCATACCATTAGACATGAGGAGCTTCCACATATCCTTCCTGGATAACCCCATCTCTAATCTTGGCTTCTGCTGAGATGGCTGGTTAGATCTTTGAGTTACATCTGTAGTCTCTCACCAGAAGATTGCTCAGCCACACACTTGATGTTTTATACAGAACACATCTTAGGATGCTTTTCAATATTAATAGCTGAGAATTTTCCAAATCATCAAGTTCTGGTTCCTTTCTCTTTCAATTTTTCTCTTTTCTGTAACATTTTACTCTAAGCAGCAAGAAGAAAACAGCCTGCATCTTCCACATTCTGCATGGAAATCTCAGGTAATATCCAAGTTCATCTCTCACATGTTCTACTTTCTATCCAACAGAAGAACATGACTCAGCGGCGTTTTCTGCCATTTAATAACACGGATTGCCTTTCTTCCAGTGTCCAATAGTGTTTCTTATTTTTGTGTAAGACCTTACCAGAAGCATCCTTAAGCTCCATATTTCCAAAAACAGTCTCTTCAAGAAATCTAGGCTCATGTTCTCTATCCCATGCCCTCCAATTTTTCCAGCCTCTATCCAATATCTAAATGCAAAACCACTTACAAATATTTTAGATATTTGTTATAGCAGCACCCCACTTCTTGACACCAAAATCTGTATTATTTTCCTAGGGCTGTCATTACAAATTAGCAAAATAGGGTGACTTAAAACAACTATTGTTTGTTCTAGAGCCTAGAAGTTTAAAATCAAGGTGTTATCAGGGCAATACTCCACCCACAGTCTCTTGGGAAGATACCTTCCTTGCCTCTTGCAACTCCTAGGGATTGCTAGCAATCCTTGGCATTCCTTGGCTTGTGGTAGCTTAACTCCAGTATCTCCCTCTGCCTTCTCATTGCTGCTTTTCTGCATCTCAGTGTCCAAAGCTCCCTCTCCTTTCACCAGTCACTACAAGAGTGCCCACCCTAATCATGTATAGTTTCATCTTAATTCACACATACATAAGGAATTCAACATATTATTTTGGGAGATATATTCAATCCACAACAGAGTTAGATTTAAATTTTATTTAATGGAAAATATTTGCCATTTTCAAAAACATCTGTGCCTGTAGAATAAGACATACTATAGGAATTAAAAGTTATACTGCTAAGTAACTCGTGTTAAGCAGGAAATCAAAATTACAGCATATTTAGAAAACCGTGAACAATTAGATCATTTAATATAAAAATTTAGGGGTTTGGCTAGTTATACTTGAGTAAAACCCACAGTCTGAAATATGTTTCTATTAAATAAGAATGAAAATTAAACTGGACATTGAATTGGAGAAGCTAAAAGGAATACAACAAAAAGCATTAGAGAAACAGGAGGAAGGAAATGATAGAAAAGCAGAAATTGATGAAATTAGAAAACAAAAATAATTCACTGAATTATTAACTTGCAAAGACCAATGCAATCAGGTCCAGCTTCCTGGGTATGTGTGGCCTTAGGCTCAAATTAGCTCCACCTTTGGTTTAAAGCTCTGTTGCTGTCTTGAAGTTCTTAGTAATTATACCTTTGAACTTGGGTTTTCCAAGTGAAAGCCCATGAGACAACGGAGCATGGGCATGAGCAGAGGGGATAGGTACAGCATACATGCCCCCTGCTATTCCATGCCACAACAACTGCATGTAGCATTTGCGAGTGATCCCTGAGCACAGAATTCCTGTGGGCTCATGATGTGTGGCAGTTCAGCGAGACTCCAAATTAGTACAAGGGAAGGGTATTATACCTATAACTAAGCAAAGGAGCTGACAGCTATGAAGACCATGCTTTTTGTTTGAACCAGAACTTACTCCAGCTGCAGGAAAAAAAATCAATGACACCCTAAGAAACAACCAAGGAATCCTACTATATCCTTTCTTACTCATGTTATTTCACTGTATTAGCCAACTACTTACATTGAAAATGATTAAAACGAAGGGGGTTGGGTGGAGATAAAGCAACCAAATTTTCTTTCTGATTCAGGCCTTCCCACTCATCAGTAAGCTACAGGTAGAAAGTATCTATAGAATGTGTACATGTTAAGAATTGAAACAAAAAGAGTTTAGTTAATTTTCTGCAGCATTTTCACTACCGTGGTAAGAATGAAGGTATAGGCAGTCACCAGCGACAAAAATACAAACTGTAATTTCAGTGATTTCATATGGTTTAAATGCTCTTTGATTTGCATTTAAAACTGGCATTGCACAAATACAAAGATGAATAATATGCAGAATTTATGTTAGTAGTTTAAGATTTTAATTCTTTATACAGAATGCCATTAAATTGCAAATTTTAAAAAAGGTACCATGACAAGTGAAAAAGGAACTTGTCTTCCTGTGTGTGTGTGATCAGGCACAAAAGAGGATGGGGTGAAGAGTAAAGCTCCACATGTAATAATTAAATGAAAATATACATACTGAGCCATGAGAATTCTGAGCTCCTTTTATCACCCTGCCTCCAGAATTTCAGCAGCCAGACTAACACATTCTGGGCAAGTAATTAGATAATTTATCTATAGAAAAATAAAAGGGCTTTAGAGAAAAGATATTTGTGAGTTATTCTAATGAAACAGCTGGATTACTACACAATCATTGTAATTTGAAGTTTGCTGTTTGAAAGCCTTGCTCACACAGAAAGAGCTTCTAAGCAGTTCTTTAATGTTTCATCCCTAAATGTAAACTAATGGTGGTCCAGGAACATAGAAGTCTAATGGGCTCCTCATGTATGTAAAAGATAATTATATGTTCAGAATATGAAATAGCTCAACATGAAATAGCCCCCCCAAAAAACAAGATAAAAGCAAGATGAACAGAGAAAATACAAAAAATACATAAAATTTCAAAAATGTCAATAACGTCTTCGGAAAATATACTTTGCCCTTGAAATAAGAACAGAATGCTACAAAAAGGGGAAGAATCAGGAAGAAATAAATAGTTCTTGGAATTTGAAAAGCAGCTCACGATTTTTTGAAGTAGAAACATTGAAAGTTAAAATAAAGGAAATTTCCTCGAAATTTAAGTAGCACCGACAACAACAAAAATTGGACAATGGGAAAGAGATTTTTAAATTAAGTGATTAATTCAAGAAGTACAATAGTCTATTAGTAGAATAATCTGAAATAAAAACCAAGGAAACAGGAGAAAATTATCAAAGAAATAAAATGGAAAAGTTTCACAGACTTAAAGGACCAACTGTCCTTATGGAAAGAACCAACAAAATATCGACAGAATGACTGAGAAAAAAGCCTACACCAAAGCACAGTGTTGCGAAATTTCAGAACACTAGATACAAAAGAGATGATCCTAAAAGGACTGGAGAACAGAGTAACATCAAAGTTCAAAAGTGTATGTACTGTAACACGAGAAGCTAGCAGAAAATGAAACAATGTCGTTAATTCTAAGAGAATATCTTTCTTTTAAATCAAACTTCTAGACAGTTTACAGAGATTTTCAGACATGCAGTTGCTCAAAACTTTACCTTCTGCATGCCCTTTCACAGAATGCTACTGGTAAATTTGCCCCAACAACAACAAAAAAATTTGCTCCAACAAACTGGGTGAGTAAACAGGATAGTCATGAGATTTAGAAAACTTGGAGTAACATATAGAAGATGAATTAAAGTATTCCTACTATGACAAATCTTCAGTAAACCCATAAAGCAGTCATGGAACAGAGGAGAAGAATGGAAGGCTTAATGGGAAAATGGGTTCCAGAGCAAGAAATATAAATGCTAGATAAAACAATGCATTTGATTGTTTAGAAAATAATACTGATGGGCAATTCACATATGTGGTGGAACAATTGGTAAGAATTTACTACTGAGAGAACAAGATAATTATTAATTGTGAAAAATCAAAAGTATAAAAAAGAAACATAATACACTGCTCAGCTTAGCAGTTAATGATATTAACATAGGCATAATAATACAAACTGAAATTTTATTAAAATTATAACTATATTTGAAAAATGAAGGAAGAAAAAGTTTGAATTGTATTATAGGGTTAAATGTTCCTATGCTATAACTGTAAATAAATATATAATTTCTAAAGTCACTAAATAAATAATGGCATAAGCATATTTCTTTGATACATACAGGTAATACTAAAACCTTAAATAGTTTAAAAATTTTCTATTTGGGGAATAGGGCTAAGGAATGGGGACATTTTTATCAGGATACTGTTGTTATCCACTAATAGTCCTTAGTACAAATGTGAATTTAAAAACTAATATGCATTATTATCCTGATTAAAATAAAAGTTAATTAATAAAATTAGAAGAGAATACACAGACACTGGGAAGGGACTAGTGGTTACCAAGGTGGAGGGGTTGGGGTGGGTGGGCAGTGGGTGAAGGGGATAAAGGGCCACAATAATTCACACTCATAATATAAGTTGGTCATGGGGAAGGTAGTGTAGCATGGAGAATATCGTCAATGTAACATCTTACTACATTGATAGATTGTCACCTCACCAGAGGGGGTGAGGATTTAATAATATGGGTAACTGTTGAACCACTGATATACTATACTGTGCTGTATGTCTGCAACCAATGTAAAATTGTATATCAACAATACTTTAATAAAATAATTAAGAAGAAAATATTCTCAACTTCTTTTTAATAAAAAAATTAAAACTGAAATAATGGACTATTTTATCAGGAAACACATATGATCAGGTTAACTAATGAACAACTATAAAAATATAACAACAACCAAGACGTAAGTTGAAATAGTTCTTAAGATATTACCCCCAAGAGTAACACTAGATTCCAGTGGTGTTATACAGGCTCTTTCAAATCTCAAAGTAACAGACACTCTTATTTTATTCAAAATGTTTCAGAGTATAGGAGAAAAGAAAGCTTGGAATTATTTTAATCAAACTGTTGTACTGATTTACATGGTCACAAAAAGAATGAAATACTGATAAATTTCACTAACAAATATAACACAAAAGTCAAATATCTAACAAATCTAGTCCAGCCGTATTTTAATAAAAAAATCATATATTATAACCAAACTGATTTTATCACAGGAAATGACAGATGAGTTATAATCAGAAATTCTTTAAACCACATATTATTTTATTTTTGTTTTATTTTAATGAAGAACCATATTTTTCACAGTTGCTAAGGAACATATATTTGAGAAACTTCAACACCAATTTCTAATAAAAAGCACTTTTAGTGAAGTGAAAATTGGAGGAAACTTCTTTTACTTGTTAAGAATGTGTAAGTGATATTAGATATTTGTCACATGTAATGGTGAAATGGGACAGGCATATAAAAGTAGGACATGTACATCCACTTCTTATTCCACATTGATTAAATTAATGAATCAACTACAAAAGTCCTCTTTTTAGCTGAGTTCCTACAGACCTAAAAATCCCTCTAAATCCAGTACTCCATGTAGATATAAACAGTATAACATTTGCCACAAGAAATAAAACCTATTTCATCGATCGGAGCACTAAAAGCATTCCTATAAAGTCTGGGACCAAATACGGTGCCTGAATACCACTACTGTTATATAACATGGGATGAATCAACTTATACAAAATAAAAAAATATAAAATTCTGAGGGTTAATCAGAATAAATATAGAAGTTCAATTTAAATATGAGAAGAGTTTACTGGGAGAAATGAAAATAAATTGGAATAAATTGAAATATATTGTTTTCAAAAGAAAAACTCAATATTGCAAAGATTATATATTACTCAAATTGTCAAAGGGATTGTGGGGAGTGGAAGAAGACTTGATAAAATAATTCTACTTCCCATCTATAGCAGATAAGCAAGTATAGTGAAGAAACACTGAAAATAACAGTAATGAAATGAGACTTGTATTGATTACCTAAGAGTGAAATAATTAAAAGAGTATGGTACTATTACTACAACAGAGCAATTGAGTAGAAAGAATAATAATAAATGGCTCTGAAACATGAATCTACACTTGATTAATATTACAATGGCATTTTAATTCATTGGGAAAACAACAACATTTGGACCATATGGTTTGTGTTGCAAATATTCAACTCTACCATTATAGAGCAAAACATTCAACAGTATAACACTCAACAAACTATGGAATAGAAGGGAATTTCTTCAATATAAAAAATGGCATCTATGGAAAAATCCACAGTTCACATAAGACTAAAAGGTAAAGATTGAAAGCTTTCCCTCTAAGATGAGGAAAAAGACAAGGATACCTACTTTTGCAATTTCTATTTAATATTGTACTAGAAATTCTAGACAGAGCAATTAGACAAGAAAAGGAAATAAAAGCTACCCAAAGTGTAATGGAAGAAACAACACTATATTTTCAGGTGTCACCTGATCTTATACATAAAAAATACACAAAAAAGACAATTAGAGTTAATAGATGAATTAAGCAAAGTTGAAGGACACAAGATTAGTATACAAAAGCAGTTCTCTTTCTATACCATAGTAACAAACAGTCTGAAAAGTAACAACAAAAAAAAGTTCATGTTAAATGGCATCAAAAATAATGGATAATGAAGAAAGATTGATTAAAAGGTATGAAGTTTCCTTTTGGGATGATGATGAAATTCTGGGACAAGAGTAATGGTTTCATATCATTGTCACTCTATTTAATGCAACTGTATCGCATACTTTAAAATGCTTAAAATCATAAATTTTATTATATATATTTAACAAAATAAAAAATACATTAATATATATGTCAAGTGTAAATATCAGCTATTACTGTCCACAGGATGAGTACTATTTCAATGGGAAAAAATATGAGGAAAAAAAAACGCTTTTTGACATTTTGGGTGTCTGTTTTCCCTGATTTTTAAGCATTTAGGAGAATGTGATTTTAAACTTTGATTTCAAAAAATTGCTTAGAGATTTGTGAATGTTTCAAACAATACACATTTAACTTGCTAAATATACACATTAATAAAAAATAAGTAATGTGTCAGATTTACCCTATGTATCATATTAAGTCAAACCCTGATTAAAAAGGTATATGATATGCATGATCTATTAGGAAAACAATAAAACTTTATTGAAAAAATGGAATATGCAGACTAATATATTCATGTAGAGGAAGGTTTAAGTTAAAAATTTTAATTTCTTCCTTTAAAGTGACAGTCACAAAGCTAGAAAGGTATGGATCTAGGGACAAACTCACCCAAACTGACAAATGCATAAATGTAATTCTACTTAAAAAGCAAAACCAAAAACTGAAAGACTCATAACAAAGGTTCAGCCAAATATCAGATATTAAAAATGAATATATGATGATAAAGTCTACAAACATTGTTAGAAAACCTTAATTTCAAACATGGGAAACCAGAAACTATTAAATTATTTAAAAGCAAACAAAATTCTGCATAAAATATTACCAAGGTTTATATTAACATAGTTGAGCTTACAAAGAAGTAAACATATATTCCAATGTGCGAAAATAGAGAAATATGAAAAGTTAATTTAAAAAGATCTTCTATTGAGTAAATCTCAGGCATTAAATGTAGCAGTAATTATAAGACTGGAAAATCAACATTTTGCAACCCCAAATGAAAAATCAAATTTGGGTTATAATTGTCTTGGGAATTTTACAATGAAAGGATCATATTGTCATCACCTGAACTCATGGATAATTCTTAGCACCACTCTGTGAGACACTCTGATGTGCTTCTTGATGTGATGCAATATAGATATAAAGTATGAAATACCAAATACAGAATAGCAAAAAATAGCAAAAGGAACTGATTTGGCCCAATTTAAAGAAGACTTAGAGACAGAAGACAATAAAAATCATCTTGAGTGAATAGGCCTTGCATAGATCCTGATGAAAACAAACTGCAAAACAACAAAATAGTAGATAATTAGGGAAAGCTGAATATGAATATGGGTTTAGATAGTATTAAGAAATTAGTGTTAATTTTGCCCTTTGGTCTATGTAAGAGAAAAACAGCTGTGATTTTTTGTTGTTATAATGTAGAGATATATACTGAAGTTCCTGTGTTGGGGGATAAATGACATATGAGAATTGCTTAAAAACACTCCAGCAAAAAATGTCAGAGGGGCCATATCTAAAATAAGGATAGCAAAATGATGGTGGTTGTTGAAAGTGTGTTTGAATTTATGAATGAAAATGTTACCCAAGAATTTCTTGGACTCTGTACATTTGTGTATATGTGAGAACTCTTCTAATAAAAGTAATATAAAAATGAAATATCTTTTATAATATAAAAAATGAAAAGATAATCTATTTTTTAAATACTAAGGTGACTTGAAATATAAAATAGTGTTCCTAGAAAGAAAAATATAGTCAATATACAGTTAGGTAAGAAATAATACACAGCTGAAGGGAAAATATATTAATTGGATATAACTGAAAAGAATGAACAAAAATGCACACAAAGATAAGGGGGCATTGGAATGTGAGTGAGATATGGAATATTGATTGAAATGATCCATGAGGCATTGTGAAAGGGCAAATGAGCAAATGAGGGAAAGGAAATAAAATATTTTTTGAGAACTGTTGAACATTAGTTGAAGTCTCAAATACTTATATATATGTTTAACAAAATGTTCCTAACTGGAATTTAAGAAAAATCTAAATCTATGCCTGGCACACCACAGTAGACCTTCATAAATTCAAACACAAAGAATATTTTTAAAACCAAACAAAAGCAAGATATACTGTCTAAGAAACAATAAAACTGACAGCAGTCTCCTGTACAACAATATAACCAGTAAGTAAAGATATACTATTGTGAATGTGCTGAAAGAAAATAATTCTCATTCTAGAATTTTGTGACTTATTTAATTACAGTTCAAGAACAAAGACAATATGCAATCCTTTGCCAATTCAACAAAATTAAAAGAAAGAGGAACACTGAATTGACACCACAGGAGTGGAATATAAGATTTGTAAGAAAATAAACTGATAAACAAGTGAGAAAATTGAAAGGTCTGGCTAATTTTGAGAGTATATTGCTAATATATAAGGATTTTAACTGGTTAAAGGTAAAAGATGAAGCAAAATAATATCAGAATAGTACTAAACAAAAGAAAGCAGACATAGATATTTTAACAAAATATATTTCTGTGAGAAATGCATTATTAAAAGTAAAGATAAATACATAATGAATGAGAAATAATTCACCACGTGGATGTAAACATTGTAAATTCGTACTAATCTAATAATAGACAGACTCAAAACATGTAATGTGAAAATTAAATGAAATTTAGGAAGGAATTAGCAAATACACAATTATTGTGGAGGATTCAAACAATCTTGTCCCAGATTTGATAGATTAAAAGAAAATAAAGAATAAAACATAGACCTGGCATACCAAATTTAGTGAAGGTATATTATTCTTAAGCATAGAAGGAACACTTTTGGAACTGATCACATTTGAGCCAAACACTTTCTAATAGAACTTGCTGACATGAGGGAAATATTGTTCTGGCTAATTCACTAGCTACTAGGCAAATATGGCTCTACAACACTTAAAACATGGCTACTGCAACTGATAGCATTTCAAATTTTATTTAACTTGATTTAATGCAAATTTATAAAGCAACATTTAACTTTAGTTTTCACTTAAATATAATTTTAAATAGCCTCATGTGGACAGCAGAGTTTATCACAACTCAAAATTCAGCAAATATCAAAGAATGGGTTTGTATCATACAGATGATGCATTCTAACAAGGATAAAACTGTTAGCAATTAATAACAAAAATGTAATTTATAAAACTCATATATTTAAGAATATAAAATTATATTTATAAATAAATTATCTGTTGAAGGAGTAAATATAAGAAAATTATGATCCATTTTATAATTAATAAGAAAATACAAACAAAATTTTGATTTCTGAGCTTTCACAGGACTGGATGGAAAATTTATAAACATAAAGATATATTTACAAAAAATTGTGATTGAATATTAATGAGTTAACCATGCAAGCTAATAAATTAGGAATGGAACAATAGAGCAAAATGAAAAGAAGTAGAAAGAAGTAAATAATAGAAGTGAGGAATAAATGTAGAACAAAATACAATCTCATTCTTTGTAAAGAATAATAAACTATGTTAATAGTCATGAAGAAAACAACAGAGAAAATATGTAATTAAATAAGAGGAGAAATAAAAATGAAGCATGCAACTCCTGGCTTAAAGATGGCGACGTGAGAGGTAAGACAGAAACCTCCATCCAAAACCACATGTAATATGAAAATATAGCAAATACATCTAATCCTGAAAGAACAACAGGAAAGAAGGCTTTGGCAGACTGCCTATACCTAGGGAACACAGCGGACCTCAAGGAAAAGGGTAATACAGGTCTATTAGAATGAACCAAGAAGGTAATGGTAAAGTAGTGTGTCTAGGACTATCTTTCCCATAGATAACACTTTAAGACTGGACATAATTTTTAAAGAGGCAAACAAGCAAAAACAAACATTAAAAGCAGTCAGAATCCAGAGACAATTTGACACTTGAAGGTGGTTCATCACTGAATAAGATCAAGGTTCATATGGCTTTTCCTCAAGAACACTCCTCAGTAAACTTTATGCAGGGCAGCCAGACTCCAAGCAGTCACAGTCTTATAGATCTGAGGGGCAAAGAATAGAGTGTAGGACAGCCAGAGTAACAGGAAATTATGAGGGAAATCCTAGAAAATAAACGAAGATACTAAAAGGAAAGCACCAAAATCTGCAACGAAGTTCTGTCAAGGCCTTAGCCTACCTCAGACCGCAGACGTGCAAGACTCCCAGCAGCGCACATGGAGGGATAAAAAATGCAAAAAACCTGCATCTGAAAGAAGACTTTTACTACCGCCCACCACAGAAGAGGTAGAATTTGTAGTCTGAGTGATGCCAAACTAAAATGCTATGGTAAAAATTACAGATCCTCCATTGAAACCACAAACAGGGATATCTCAGAAGTAAAGAATCTGACCTAGGACCACTAAGATAACTCACACAAACCATAAAATGAGACCTCCAAAAGATCATGACAATTGCCAGAAGTTTAATTGTGTGCTTAAAGAAGAGAACACTCTTTAAAGGAAGCTAAAATGTAGTTTTTTGAAGTATTACCTACAATATCTAATATTCAATAAAATTATTAACTTGCAAAGAATCAGAAAGAGAGAATCAGACACACAAGGGACTCACTATTAAATGAACAGACAAGACCTTTAAAATAAGCATAACAAATATGTTAAAAGTTCTACTACATAAAATGAATAATGGGTGAATTGAGAGGAAATTTCAAGTGATACAAACTTGTGAAAAGAAAAAAAAAGAATCAAATGTAAATTCTTAAACCAGAAAAAAAAATTGAATGCAATTAATACCAGAGTAGATACAAAAGAAATGACTAATAAACTTGAAAGGAGGGTATAAAAATTATTGGAAATAAAACATATACAGAAAATAAGAAACTAAAATAGAGCAAAGCAAGATTGAAATTAATGAACAGAGAGGCTCAGTGACCTGTGGTACACTATGAAATGATTTAATATACTTGATACAGGAGACCCAAAAGAAAAGGAGAGAATAGATGGGGTATAAAAATGGTGAAGAAATACTAAATTAAAAAGTTTCACATTTATTCAAAAACAGCAATCCATGCTTCTAGGAATCACAGCAATTTCCAAGTAGGATAAATACAAAGCAAATAAAACGGAGGTATGTCATAGTATAACTGCTAGAAAAAAAAAGATAAAACAATTTTTTTTAAATATAGGGGAAAAAAGACGTAATGTATAGAGGAACACTAATAACAGTGACCACAGATTTCTCATCTGAAACTAAGGATATCAAAAGATGGTGGAATGACATTTGTAAAGTAGTGGAGGTAAGAGGAGAACTAGAAAAACTCATCATCTGTCCATAAAATTTTCCTGAACCTTATACCATAAAAAGCTAGGAAAAAACAGCACCAGTGAAACATAAATGAATTAAGAAAGTCTAAATAACTAAACACGTACATCATGTTATAAATTGGAAACCTCAATACTATAAAGACAATAATTCTCCCTAAATTAATCTATAGAAGCAATCCAATAACAAAAATATTCCAGCAGTACTTTTTGTAAAAATTGGCAAGCTGGTTCTGAAATATGGAAATACAAAAGATACAGAATGTAAAACAATTGTGCAAAATAAGAACAAAATCAGAGAACTTCAATTACTGTATTTGAAGCTACAAAGCTCAAGAGAGTGTAGTACCGGAGTAATATAGACAAAGAGATCAAAGGAGCCAAATAGTCCTGACACAGGAATACACAAAAAAAGCAAAAATAATTTTCTACAAGGTGTCAAAATAACTGAATGACAGAAAACACATTCAGCTGTGTGTGATACATTTATCACAACTGAACAGATGTTTGGTCATAAAGGAAGTGTTATCATTCATGTGTTTTTCTGATGTTTTATGTTCTTGATGATTAGATCATGTTGCCCTAATTGAATGACTTAAATAAATTATATTTTCAGCAACATATAACCTACAAAATATTCCCCCAAATACCTATCAAATTTAATGCTTCATGATACCAGGATAAGGTACCTAATGCATCCATTTCACAATAAGGATGCTGATGACAATGAAATGTTCAAAGTCTCTTTGCTATGATCTGAAAAATCCAAGAGATTTGCCTCTACTTCCTGTCAGATTGTGCTTTAGTGGACACAATCTAAATCTGTCTCTGTGATTTGTTTCCAGGCTGACCACTATGCAAATCCTCACCTATCTCAGGTTGTTAAATACTTTCCTGCAATGTATGGTAATACATTTAATGAGGTTAAAATAAAGTCTTAAAGGGCTGAGAGACTTTCTTCCATCTTGAGATGATTTTGCATCTTTCTGCTTTTATCTATTATGCATAAATTTCATAATACAACCTTATGTCCAAGTTCTTTAAAGATTCTCGCCTGTTATTCCCAAGGACTTAAGGCAGTCATGGCCTGTTAACATTTTTGTCTCTTTCCTTCAAGTAGTTTTCTACTATTCCTAGCATAGTAGATTTTAGTATTAGTCACAAATACTAAACTAAGACCACAGTGGTTATGAATTTTCTTATAATGTACATTTTTCCATGTTATATTTTATTTGTATATTTTAAAATATTTACCCAATATTCCATTGAATGGATGTATCATCATTATCTAAGCTAATTTCCAATATGGCTGTTTAGATTATTTTCATTTTTTTCCTATTATAAACAATTTTATAATAATAATGCATAATATTTACTGTGGGCTTTCTTTATAAAAGACTGTTTTAAATGCTTTCTGCAAATAAATGTTTCAAAAAAATTGTTTTTGTTATGGTAATGCCATTTTAACAAACAAATCCCAAGAGTTTAATGGCTCCATAAGAAATGTTTCTTCCTGAATCACATAAAGCCCAAATAAATATTTATGATCAGCAAGTTACAATATATTTCAAGTGCTGTTTCAGAAACATATCCAGACCAACCCAACAGAGACTGAAGATCTTAAACAAATCTGTATTCATTTTTATAATTTTATAAGATTTTTTAAAGATAATTTTCTTGAATAAATGGTCTGAAAGTGTAAATACTAGGATAAAGCTTGTGACTATTTTAATGACTCCTGTTTCTCAAAATGCTGAGTATTCCTCCCAAGGATGAGGTGTCAATTCCATGCAACACTGCCAGCATTTGGTACTGTACTTAAGCATATTTATGAATTTTATAGATGAAAATGGTTATCTATTTTTAAATTTTTATTGTTTTTACTTCTAGTGGGGTATACATTTTTCATAGGTATGTTAACTATTTTCCTCTTACTGATCATTTCCTATATAAATATTGAGATTCTAGTTTTTTCATTGATCATTACAAAATACTAAATGAATGACTGCTTTGGATTTTGGATACAAAGTATCTTCCTTCTTTCACACCAGAAGACAAGTATTGTGAGATCAGGAACCTTGTCTCAAATACATAATCAAGTCCTAGAACAAGGGAAGGTCCTTAATAAATATTTAAGTCAATGAATTTATAGCTACAAATCCTGATTGAGCACTTCATATTCTCCATGTGTAAGAATTCCAAAGATGGTAAGAAACTTTGAAGTTTTGCAGAAAAAGAAAAATGTGATGCAGTACATGAGAGATCAGCTATCTTTATTGCTAAGAGGATTTCACATGACCTGCTGGTTCAGTTTCTAGAGACCACACATGGAGTAGCTTAGGGTGAAAAAGGGAATAAAAAAAAAAGATAAAAATAGGGAACCTTCTGGAAAAAGCAAAAGTAGTTTTGAATTAGAAGTGATATTAAAACACATATCACTGTACCCCAACTCCACAGTGTCTCAATCAGTTTCCAGGTGGGAAACAATGCTGCTGGTCTGGTGCCACATGAGTACTACTGCTCTTGGGCCCCCCAGTTCTCTCCTTGAACAAACTTGAACTGACCCAGCTCCTTTATGTAATACAGAGGAATAAGCTGAAAGTTCAAAACAATGTGGCACCTGAGGAATACCATAACATCAAAACAGAAAAAATAAAATACACTGTAAATGCAGAAAGCAGAAGTATGAGCAAGGACCATATTAAATACAGTAAACATGACAAGGGAAGACGTTAACACTGAAAACAGAATAAGAAATCACAAAATATAAGTATGAAAAAAAATTATGATGTGTTAAATTAAGAAAAATAGATAAAACATGGAATAGATACAACCAATAAGCTAGGTAGCTACATAAAGTCTCCTAGAATACATCAAAGAAGGATCTAGAAATGTAATTTTCTTAAAGATAAAAGGATGGCAGAAGTGCTAACATTCAGCTAAAAGAAATCCCAGACAAAAAGGCAAAAAAAAAAAAGAATGAAATATTTGAAGAAACAATCTCATTAATTTCACAGAGTGAGAAAGCAAGAGAACAAGAGCAAGAAATAGAGAGGAATAAACTCACAATAAAAGAGCTACTAGAGCGTCAATGAGGAGTGATTTTTTAAAAATACCTTATCTAGATATATTAAAATAACATATAAGAAAACAAAGCACAAAGAAAAAGTCCAAGTGGTCTAGAGAGAACAAGAAGATAACTAAGAAGCACAAGATTTGCATGAGAGTTTTCAAAGCCAATACTGGAAGCAAAGAAAACAATTGAGTTCATTTTCTAACCACTGAAGGAAAAGTGCTTTAAACTGTAGTTTGATATCCAGCCAAAATGTCATTCAAAAGTGACTATTTAATAAAAATATTGTCAGTTTTACAAAGCCTCGTAGGTTTTGTTACACAAAGGCACACACTGAAAACATGACGAAGTATGTGAATTAGAACAGATTCAAATCCAGGGGTTGCTGAAACAGAAATGGAAATAAAGAGTGATTAAATACATTGGTAAATTTCACCATGAAAATATAATTGTTATATATTTTATTGATTGGAATAATATCTTTAAAATTGATGTGCTCTTTCCTCAGAAAAATTAAAAGGTTAATTTAATGGACATATAAACAGTATTGTATCCAGTAATGTAATACCGTACTTTCTCTTTTTATATACCTGAAATTTTTATCAAAACTGATTATTAGCTAGGACATAAAAGGAGCCTGAACAAATATTAAAGGAACAATATTATAAAAACAACATTATTGGATCACTCTTCAATCCAGGAATCAATCCAAATATTATGCAATTCTTAATTAGTTTTGGAATTTAAACCTCTCACTAAATAACTCATGGGTCAAAGAAGGAACCATGATGTAAATTACAACATTTCTATCACTAAAATGTTTTTTAAAATGCTACATATCAAAACTAATGCTATGTAACAAAAGTAATGCAGTAAAAGTATTTATTTTCTAAATAAACTTTTTATTTGGAAATCATTTCAGATTTACAAAAATTTTGCAGAGATAGGACAAGGAGGCCTTGTATTACCCCTTACTTAACCGTCCCTCATATTAATATCTTGGATAAGCCCAGCATATTTGTCAAAACTAAGCTGACATAGGTACATTACTATTAACTGAATTTCAGACTTCATTTGGATTTCACAGATTTTTCCATTAGTATCTTCTTTCAGTGCCAGAATCTAATACAGGATAGCACATTGCAATTAAAGTGTCATGTTTCCTTACTTTGCTTTGATCTGACATAGTTTCTCAATTCTTTCCTTGCTTTTTTAACACATTGACCGTTTTAAGAAGCATTTATTCTTGTTAAATTCTTATATATCAGAAAATATTTTATTTTTGGTTGTTAAATGGTTATTTGATTATTACTGGTACAGATCAATGTATAAGAAATGGTTCTTCCCATTTTTCAAAAAAAAATGAATGTACTTAAAATTATTAATCCAATATGTTTTCCTTTTTCTACTGTAATCTTAATTTTAGTATTTTTAACTGGCGTGATTATTTATACAAGATTTAATATAAGAAAAAATTCACTACTACCATTTTCTACTGATCATAATAACTGATTTGTTTCATTTCATGACTATCATTGAAATTTTTTTTGTATAATACACTAGATATGCTATGAAAAACTTCTCAACTCATGGGTAGGTGTCAAAAAAAACACTGAAATGAAAAAAAAATAAAACTTAGAACTACATGATAATGAAAAAAATACATACTGTATCTTCTAAGACAAAGTGAACATAATCCTTAAGGCATATTTTATAATCTTGAATGCTTATATTAAAAAAAGAAAAAAAGGTTGAATTTGAAGAGCTAAGTAGCCAATAAAAAAAATAAGAACAAGGGAAGTAGTAAGATAATGCTGGTAAGACTAACCAACAATTAAACAGAGGATCACAATGTAATAGAGATTAAAAAAGTCAAAAGTTTTGTCTTTGAAAAGATTAAGAAAGCAGACAATCCTCTTCTACAGATAGTTGTGAAAAAAGTAATAAATTCATAATACTATGAACAATAGAGGGATAAACTGTAATTAAACATATTTAAACTATTCAGAATATTATTCATAATTTCTGCCAATAATTTTCAGACTGATTAAACAGAAAAATTATCAGAAAAGTATTAATTTATCAAACTGATTCAAAAAGAAATAAAAAGGATGAATTATCTTATAATAAAGACATTAAAGCAGAAGTTAAATGCTCTATGCAAAGGAAACACCAACTTCAGATAGATTTGCATGAGGTATACCAAATTTTAAATGACAGATTGCTCCAATCTTGTTGAACTCTTCCAGAAAATAGAAAATGAGTATTTCCCAACTCATTCTAGATAGTGATTAAAATCTCGATATAAAACCAGAGAACGGTAATATGAGAAAAGAAAACCATGGACAGTTTCATGTATGAATAACTTTGAAAAAATTCAAAATGAATGTAACAGCATATAAAAAAGGTGGGGTTTATCCTGAAAAGATATAGAAAATAGCACTTGTAACACTAAATGCCATATTCATGAAAAAAAAAAGCTTTTTGCAAACTAGAATAGAAGGGAACGTTCTTAAACTAAAGAAAGATGTCTATAAAACCTGACAAAATATAAAGAAATGTTATCCTAGATGGAGGAATATTAAAAGTTTTACCATTAAAACAAGGAACAGGGCAGAGGATATACTTCTACTCACATTGTATGAAAGGCTCTATAAGGCATAGTAAGGTAAGAAAATCTAAATAAATAAGAATTGGAAAGGAAGAAATATAATTTTCACTATATGGAGATAATATGATGTAGTACTTATAAGTACTAAAGATTCTGCTGGTAATTTATTAAAATATTTATATAATTTAATAAATGGCTGGATATATGATCCACCTACCAAAGTTAAATGCATTTCTGTACACTACCCACAAATGATTACCAAAGCACAATTTAAGATGCAATGTATAACAGTAACAAAACTGTGAAGTGCCCAAAAGTAAATCTAAAAAAAGGTGCGCAAGATCTTTGTGAATAAGAAATCATAAAGTTCTACTGAATGACATTAAAAAAGATCCAAATGAAAGGGGACAGGAAATTTATCGTAGTAAAGATATCAATTACCCCAAATTAACTTATATATTTACTCAAATTCCAATTATAGTACCTCCTGGGTTCTTTAAAAGAGCTTGACAAGCTGATTAGAAAAGTTTATACTGTAAAAATTCAAGATTACTTAACTTCTTCTGAAGAAAAATATTGTAGAGACACGTTCTGCTCAATATGGACATTTTGAGATAAAGCAGTATGGGCCTTCAATAAGCAAAAACAAACTGATACGTAGAATGTAGAGCGATCCCAGAAACAGACTCACATTATAAAACAATTTTTCTATCTTAAGTTAACAGAGCAGAGCATTTAGAAAAAAACTGTAATTCAATTAATGGAGGTATGAAACAATAGTTAGCCTTAAACAAGAAATTTTAATCCAATTCCAGTTGGATTAAAAACTTAAATGTCAGAAGAAAAATTATAGAACTCTTAGCAGAAAATACAGATGAGAACACTTCTGTATTCAGGGTATTGAAGGATTTGTTACACAAATTATTAAAAATACTAACTCTTGGAGAACAATTGATACAATTGTTTATGTTAAAATTAAGAACTTCTGGTTAGCAAAGAACAGCCTAAAGGAAGAAGAAAGATAAGTCTGAAACTGGGAAAGGATATTTAAAACACATGTAGTCAAAAAGGGATTATCATCAAAGAAATGTATTATTACAAACAATAAACAGAAGAGACCCAAAAATATTTTTTAAAAAGCAAGACATAATCAGGAATTCCACAGAAGAAATATTTATCAGTAAGTATATAAAAAGATGGATGATTTTTATAAATGTTCAGGAAAATACAAAGAAAAATCACAATAAGAAACCATTTTATATGCGTTCAGTTTGCAAAAACCGAGGTTTCTTATAGTATCCAATAAAGGAAAGACTATGGATTAACAAGATCTCTTATATGTAGAAATGTGGAAATGTAAAGCTGTATAGCCCTTGTAGAAAGACTTTAGAGTGAAAAGGCAAATCCAAGTGGATCATACACTGCATGATATCTTCTCAATGTTCAAAAACAACTAAAACATTTTATTTTGATATAGAAATAGAAAATTTTAACAAGCAAGAGATTAATGACCACAAAATTCAAGATAGTAGTTACTTTGGGTGGGGTAGCAGAAGGTGAGCCTAGTAGAGGAGGATCACAAGGACAGATGTAAGTTATTGTCCATATTCTAGTTTTCCACTTGGGTGGATTTATAAGATTTAAGTTTAAATGAATGACTAAACAGTTGAATGCATAGGACCATGCATTAACACTGAAGAAGATAGGTGCTGAGGTCTACTTTTAAAAACGTGGTAGGGACATTGATAACACAGTACCACAGAAGGTTGGACTGTCAAAGCAGATTCATAGATATTACTCAACACCACATTTTAATGACCAGCAAAGAACACAAACACAAAGCAAGCAATACCTGCCTCTGGAAGAGCTCCATAATGACAGTCACAACTTCCCTCAAGCTCCCTTTTTCAACAGTAAGATACATTTTTTTTAAGTTACAAATGTGTGTTAACTCTCTATATGGTACAAGTTAAATTCTCAGTTTTCCCATTTGTTGCACAGACAGTGAGCCTATGTGACTATCTTCCATTCTTCAGCCATCAGCAACCCATAAATCTATAAATTGCATTTTTATTTACAATGAGCAATCTTTAAAGACCAGCTGTGTCTTGCTGAAGTGTTCTTAGATATGAGTTTTCTTATCTTTCTGCGAGTAACTTCCATAAGCATGTTTGTAAGTAGGTTTGGTGAAGGTCAACATAGCCTTCAGAAGGGAGGAGGGACTTAAAGACAACTGTTCACCTTTTCCTTCCCTGAAAGAAGTACTTCTGTAGGATAGACTGAGATAATAATTGGGGTGGGAATGAGGGTGAAGGACAGTGGGAAGAGGAGTCACAAAGGCTTTATAGAGAAGATGATAAAATGGGGAGAAGTCACAGAGGCATGGACGTTTATGACGTGTTACAGGAATTATGAATTCTTCATGACACCTTGAGAAAACAGCAGGAAATGAGGGTGAATTAGGTTTGCTATGGTTATGAATGATTCTAAATTCCTGGTGGCTTACAGCACTCACTGTTTATCCACATTATCAGTCAGCACGGAAACATGCCAATCTCATGGCAAAAGAAAAAAGAGAACTGGAGAAATCATGAAATACGTGTTTAAACTTCTGCTTGAAAGTATATCTCATCAGCCAAGTAAGTGACATAGTCAAACCTCACAATGGGGTATTATACTTCTCTCACAGGGTAGTGTTATAACACAGCAGTAGGCAGGGATGCATAACCATCTTGCAGGAAACAGGGGAGCAAAGGATGGGATACACCCATACAATCTATCACTGGGGGAAAGCTACAAAGTCCGATAAGACTACAGCAATAAAATCTTTAATGCTGTGCCATACATATGACATTACAGAACTTAAATGGCATCTAATTAACAAGCAAGTTAAGAGGACTGGATTTGACTTTTAGAAATACCCCTCTTGCATCTGTGTAGAGGATGAATTGAAGGGCAGGCATGCTAAAGGAAGAGATACTTATTTAAAAATTATTGTATTAACCTAGGCAGAAATAGTGGAGACTGATGGGTGAGAATAAATATAATTGGTTTTAAGGACAGGTAGCTCTTCTATGAGACCTAACAACCAATTAGTTTTTGGGAGTGAATGACAGAATGATGTGAAGACAAAAATGACAAGATTTTGGCAGCATATATCATGTTGGATGGTAAAGGCATCTGATAAGGTAGGAAATTCATTTAAGTGGGGAGACATGATGAGGTCAGTTTTTGCTATGGCTATAGGGTACCTGGGAAAAATTATGTTAACTAGACAGACATGATCCTGACCTTGGGAAAAATGTTTGGATTATTGACATATATTTTGGACACAGACATATAGGAATTTACTCAATTTATGTGACTGCATGAGACTGGCCTCTGCTTTTCTCCCTTTGCATATACCTGCTATACAAAGGAGAGAATACAGAATAACATCAATGGTGACAAAGCATGAGAGAAAGAGAAACTCATAAAAGCAATGGAGAAAAATACTGTTGAAGAGTAGAAAAATTGGGTCAGGGAAACCAAAGAAGAAAAATTTTCAAGGATGCAGTGGTAAGGAACATCAAATGCTGCAAAGAAGTTATGCAAGATAACAACTTACAAGTGTCTGTTGTAATGGCGACCTTTTTCCAGTTTCAGTCAAGTGGAAGAAGAGAAGCCAGGATTGGGTATGTAGAAGAATGAATATGGGTCGGTGGCAAGAAGTGAAAAGAAGGAGCCTTTCAGGCAAAGGGGAAAAGCAAACTAGGGTAATAGCTAGGGAGGGGGATGGGTTGTTTTGTTTTGTATTAAGTGAGGAGACTACAGTAGACATGAGAGACTCTGGGAAACTCAATAGGGAGGAGAAGGTTGAAAATACAGGAAAAAGGATGACTCACTGGAAAAATCCAGAGATGAAAGTTAATCACACAAAGAACTCAGGTGGAGGAATTACCAGCCATTCAAAAATCAAAAACAAAAACAAGATTGACTTTGTTACTCCATGCTGTTTTAAAAGTGTATCATCCAGGGGTGTTCAAATTTGTTCTGTAAAGGGCCAAATAACAAATACTTGAGACTTTGGGACCATACAGTCTCTGTTGCAACTGCTCCGCTCTGCCCTTGTAGAGCAAAAGCAGTTGCAGACAATACACAAATGAATGGGTGCACTTTATTTACAAACACAGGCTCCTGGCCACTGTGTGCTGGGCTCTATGTTATACTACTAAATCTCTCCAAGAATTAGAAGACAAATGGCTCTGGGTCCAACAGATTTGTAACAAGGGAAATAGAGTCTAGAGATCCTGATCTCAAAAACAAGCTGCATATACACCTTTATCATAAAGTCATGTTTATATTATGCTAGAACAACTGGTTTATTCAAGCAATGTAGTCAACAAATGAAACAAAACAGTTTAGTGGGAAATGTATGGGTTTCTCACAGAGGCTTTTTCCTGCTGGCATAAACTTGTTTCCTTTAGAATGAGTAACCAAGAAGCTAAAAAAAAAAAGCTTGCCAGTAATTTTAAGCACTCTATCATATCATAAATAAATAAAATGGTTTAGTTTTGAATCTTCATGGAAAGTATCAGAACTTTGACTTTAAAGCCCTGACCTCTAATTAAATCAGCATGCTCGCTAATTCCAAGTAGTACATCAACACTCACCTCAACTACAAAGCTTTGGTAATGATCATTTCCCAAAACAAGCCACAGGAAGTACAAAGACTATGCCAAATGTATCTGTGCCTAGTGTCTGCCCCCAGGAGACCCTCAATTCGTATCTGTTGCTTTGATATGGAGCTGGGCTCCAATAGTGCCTAACAGATCAATTTTCTTATCATTTCTACTTCTGTATATGTAGCATTTTGGGACAAGGTTCATTTGAGTACTGCTTACTGACACCATAAAGTCTTCAGCTTTGCTTGTGAGAGCCTGGGGACTGCTCAGCAACAAAGAAATCACACTTTTAAACCTGTTGTTAAAGTTAAGCACCTATTTTGGACTCAAGCCAAAGGAAAAGGTAATGTACTGTTACAAAGTGTTCTACAAAACATTCAAAAATACAAAGAAGAATTTTTACATCCCAGCTCCCCAATCAACTTATCAATGACTTCATGAAAACTGGGTTTATATGAAGTGCTTAACAACAAGTCCCTCTCCACTTCGGGGAGATCTTTCTGAATTCCTCTGCTCTGCTGACTAAATCCATCCCATGCTGATGTTTTACTTTCCATTTCTCTGCCAAGTGTGGACATACTCTGAAACACACTGCTGTGCATTTTGAATTAAATCATCTCTGAGTTCCTTTCTACATCTGACATCATGATTGTGTGGTTCTTTCTCCAGTTTGGGGGTTTTCTTGTTTCTTAACTGTTGAGGAAACTGATACTCAGAGACAGTCAACTAGTGCCTTACACTATGATCTAAATTCAGGCATCCTTCCAACTCGGGTTTATATAACAGAGTTCTATGAGCTCAGATACCATTAGTTTTCCCAGCCTACTAACTCATTACATTTTATTTGCAACTCCCCTATCTGGCATAGTACTTGAGGCACAATATAGCTATAAAATTCACTACTGTTATGAAAAAATGAGTCAGAAAATCTTGAATAAACATCATGCATATTATCTCTCATCATCAAAATAGGAGTCCCCTAAAAGAATAACACAAAATCACAGATTCTACCTGAAACAGTCCTTATAAATCATTTATAATCCAGGCTTTTCATATTACAGTTGAGGAAATTGAGACCTAGGGTGGGACTGTGATTTGCTAAATGTCTTGAAGTTAAACTGATTAGGAAAATATTCAATATAGCCGATAGGGCCAAGAGGAGAATCTCAGCCCCCGGCCCCACCTTGGGACCCTTCCAGGTTCTTCTAACACCCTGCTTGCCGCACATGCCAAAATGCTACATATACGGAAGTAAAAAAGTATAAACTGTTCCCCTTGCCTGTGCTTGGGGCTCAGACCTTTGGAGATAAGTCTCCTCTGAGTCCACCGGTGTTAAATAAACCTCCCACCCAAGTGCCACTTGGTTCTTCCACCGGGTGATCAGTCTAGGTTCCGTAACAAAATAGTGTCAGATCCAGGACTCTTATCACCTTATCATACTCCCTTTACACATGTAGGAGATATAGTAAACATAGGATATTTTCTTTGTTGTTGGATTTTAAATGACATCAATGTAGGGTCTAGTTGTCCTCAAAGAGATTGAAAATAATTTTTTAAATTAAGAAAACAAGTAAATGATGAATACAAAAGAATTTATGGATCAAATTATTAGACTAGATCAATGTTTTTAATTTGTAGATGGGAACCATTAGGAAGTTCTGAAATCAATTTTTTGGGTCACAAGCAGATTTTATTAGACTAGGATACAATAGAAAATGTCAGGAAGCCTCACATTTAGTGTTTCATGAGATTTTTATCTCAGTTACATGTCCTTTTCTATATGTGGGTACTGTTGTAATGTTAACTATGAATCACATAAAAGCTGTCTGAAAATCACTGGATGACACAACATTAAGAGAACCCAGAGATTCTCTAGTTCTATACAGAACAAAATGAGGAATTGTTAGGAAAGCCAAGAAAGAAACTTTCATGCTGCCGTTGTCACCAGAGGGAAAGTTTTTGATCTAGCCTCTACTGAAGGAGAGTTCTGTCTGGTCTTTACCTGCACTACTTTAGTTCAGTTCTAAGTACTCAAATAATGCTCAGCCATCCCCCAACTCCCAAACCCAGACTAGAGGCCCTTGCAAAAATACAGCATGATGTCAACACTGTTCTAATAGGCAGCCAGTTACATATGTCAAGTTTACAGCCAGAGCTCAAAAAAAGCAAAATGCCTTCCCAGCACCCGCCCAACGAACAGAGGCAAACATTGTGCCAAGCAGTGGGCCACAGCCTTCTCAAGAAGGCAAAGAACATTAGGGGTGTGCCATTTACCCAGAGGGAAGCTGACAGCCCCTGAAGCATGAAGAAACCCTGAGGGAACAGGGCAGAGATGCCATCTACTTGTTTCAACCCTGCTACAGTGATTTATGGAAACATTTCCACTTTTTCCCCCACTACATGTATGATTTTCACCCTAATCTGCCCATTTTAACTGCAAAATGTCTGCACAGGATTAGAGATGTGGAGAAAAATAAAAGAAAAAAAAATACAGCACGCAGAATGGGAAGATACTTAAGTCTCAGTTCCAAAATTCTTAGCAGATACACAATTGATAAACTAGTTTGGAGTAATATTTGTTGTGGGTGCTCACAAATTCTAAATCATGCAGAGATCTCATCTGAGAGACTTTCAAGAAATTGCAGCTGACATCAGAGATTACTGAACTCAAGTAGTCCATTTTAATATTAAATTTTCTTCTCTAGTTTATATCATCCCTTATCTACCATTGGATGGGATGAAATGAGTGGCCTTGTGTCGACTAAAGTCTCCCCTCTGAGTCCCAGCTTGCAGCAGATGAAAAAGCAATTCCTTTCATACAAAATGTGAGGATAGGGACCAGGATCATCTGTAAATTCACATTTATAGCAAATATAGGATTGACAGATTATAAGTCAGACTCTTGGCCAGAGCCTGATCTGAGTTCATTTTCCTGAATTATCAGTACTGTTAGGGAGAAGGAGGATAAGGGTAAGGAGGAGGGCAGAAGTTAGCAATGAGGAAAAACCGGCGATAAAGCAAACTAAGGAAGTCTCAGTTAGGGATTTCTATATCGCAAATGGCCCTCTCTGCTCTCAGCCAGCCTCTCTGGAGCCCTCTCTTCTTCATGGGCCTTATTCTTTCTGTTCAGAATTCATTAATGAGTAGCAGGAAACAGACTGTTCCAGATTCATGGATTATCCATTTCCACATAAACTTTTTGAGCCAGGTAGTATTTCTCCTAATGATTTAGTCTTTTTACTCACTTTGGAAGATGCAGGTTTCTAGGGGCATCAAAGGAGATTTACCATTTTTCCCAGTCCAAGTTTACTTTCTCTTGCATTTCTGCCATCCTCGGTAGAATATGAACTGATTTTATGAGCTAATTTCAGCCGAGAAAAAAATTTGGACATGTTCAAAAATATGCATTCCAAAAGTTTCATTTAAAAATTATCTATCATACTATAACAAGTCACTTCATCACTTTAACTTACTATTGAATATATACTGCTATACCAAAGTAAAAATTGTAAACTGTATCTCTCAAGATCAAAATCTTAAAATCCACATTCCCTAATCCAGTGTTCCCTTACTGTGCTTCCCTCATCACCCCTGGCAGAAGACTTCTCCCAGCTCCTTCAATGTGCCTGGTATTCACAGCTTAGTGGAACTCAGTCTGATAAAGACCTACTCCAACAGCATAAATAGTGTGGACCTAACAGAAATTTGTCTCCAAGTTCTAGATACTTTTATTAGCTTTAATAAGGAGTTAAATATAGTTTATAGTGGTTAAACTTGTGATGATTTTGAACAGTGGTAAAACCAAGGAGTGGTAGGAGACAGGTGGTTAAAGCACTCCAAAATCTCCATCAGTACATCCCCAAATCTTAAATAAGCATACAAAGTAAAAAATGTGTTCAGTCTATTTAAAGACTATTGTAAGACAAGTCCATTAGTCTACCTTCCAACCAGGTGGATGCTTCTTAAGCCCCTTCAATATACAAGTCTGGAAAACCTATGTAATTAGGCAGGAACCTCCTAAGTTCTCAGCAGTATGAGTTGTCGGGGGTAGATAAGGACAAGAGAATAGATAGGATGGAGGCTGGAAACCTTACTGAAGAGGGCTACTCTAACACTTTCATTCAATCCATGATCCAGTCAGTGCTAAAGGGCTTAGAATGATCATATATGTATTGATGCAAGTGTTGCAAATAGATGATCCAATCTGATATGCAATGAGATAATGTAAAATCTACAAACATATCATAAGGTTCTTTCCCGCAAATATTTTTTATCAATTTCTGGAAGATGCCTACAAGGAAAACATCTCTGGAGGGAGATAATAATGGAGCCTGATACATACATTATTAACCTACTTTCTTCATATTTTTTAAATTCTGCTTGGTAAGAGAAATCTGCCATTTAATGTATGTAAGCAAACTGAATTCATATAATAAACCTTCTGCTAGGTAGAAACATGTCACTTTACATATGGAGTTTGGGATTGCTTCATTAAATCAAAAGGTTTCCTTACTGAAAAGAGATCTAAAGAATACCTTCCTGAAATCTGAGTGCAGTATACAGTCTGGAAGCTGGAAAACAAATAGGACTGAAGAGGTTATTACAATTCTCATATAGCAATGAATATTTGCAAAGGGCCTTCTATGTGCAAGGTACTGTGCTAAATATTACATAAGATTTTGGTTCCAAGTTAAGATTTAGCATCAGTTTTATTTAACTTCAGGCAAGGATGTACTTAGGATATACTGCTATAAGAAATATGACCCCAAGTAAATGACATATTTTCTCCACATGTACCTAAGGAAGTGACATTCACTTCAAACTAGTCAAATTATAGCTAATTTACTTACTACAACAGCACCGCTACCACTCAAAAATGTACCTGCAAAGCTTTCTCAATGCTTTTAAGACATTTTAGCCTCTCTATATATGCCCTCAACTGTAACAAATCTTCACTCCTTGAAGATGGGTTCCATTGTTGGAAAAAGTACAAAGTCATATAAAACCATAATTTTGTAAAGGAAATGAATGATCTATCTGAATAACATCAGTTTTGGTGAAAAATATTTCAAAGACGATGGGCTGTTCTAGACACTGTTGCATTATTTTTATGCCATTCTGGAAACATGTCACATTTCTCCTAAAATTCATTAATGTTGTCTAGCTTTACTTAAAATTAGTAGAACTCATATCAAATGCTGAATATGTTATTTCTATACATTCCTTTTATATGTGTCGTTTTCTCTACAGGAACTTTCATAATATTCCTGGCTTCTTTCATGGAGAAATTCAATGACTTCTTTATCTGATCGTAACCCATCACCATCTTTCTTACCATTAATTACCTTCAGGAAGAAGCTAAAACATGATGTCACATCAGGATGGTGTCCTCTGGTTTCTTTAAACCTGGTGATATTTAAATCCTCTTATTCAGACACTCTATACAGAAAATTTAATCCAGTAATTCTATTGGAAAAATATATTCTAAGGAATTAATCTCAAATGCAGACCATGTTTTACCCTCAAAGATGTTTAATGCAGTGTTTAAAAAACATTCCTTTTGTAGTTTCAGAAACTCAACTGAAACTAACTTTAAAAATGAGGAGATTATTAGTCCACCAATCCAAAAAAGGCTGAACCACCAAGCTGTGGAAAGGGCAGGGGAACAACTTTGCCTAAGGAACAAGTAGACCAGGTATTCAAATGCTCTCTCTCAGGTCTATTTTTCTCTGAATATCTGTTTCATTGTCTTTCTCCACAAATCGGCTCTTGCTATATAACATTATTTGCTGCTGCCAAGAACTTCCAAGGTTTTTAACTTATTTACAGTTTTAGTCATTAGAATGAAAATGTTTTCCTGGGTCATAAATTGAAACCCTCTGGGGAAGGATACGATTAGCCAAGCTTGAGGTCAGTTTGCTGAAACTTTGACCTTTCAAGTGTAACCTAGAGGGTAAACCAAACAAGAACAAGACAGAACCGTTGGTAATGAGGTGGCTAGACTAGGGGAAGGAGTAGTTCAGAGCGGAAAGAGAGAAGGATACTGGACAGGGCAATAATAGGTTAACTGGTAAACGTGTAAACATTGTAAACAACTTTGATGCCCCCAAATCCTTGATTTGCTAAATAAATTAAGATACATATATTCAGTGGAATCTGACACCATTAAAAGTAGTGTTTAAAATGAATTTTAAACCATGTGGAAAAGTCCATTTCTTCAACTTCAAAAACAAGTACTAGGATGCAGAAATGCATATAGGCATTATCTTAATTATATAAAACAATTCATAGGAAAAATATAAAAGCATACACAAACTAACAGACATTGACTACTAGTGTTCTTTCTTGTTCCTTTATGCATATTTCTACTTTCCAATTTTCTCAAACTTCCTAGACTTTTACAAAACTAAACAAAAACAAAAAAACCTACTAAATAAAGCCTCTTACACTTGACATTATCCAGCCTAACAGCTTCTTTTAAAACAGTAAATTCTTACTTTGAGATTTACTTCACACACAATTTGATAACAATTGGTACTCAGAATAATGGTCCTTCATTTTTTTAAACTTGTCAGGAAGTAATATGTATTTCTAGTTATCACAGCTGACAGCACAGCATGGAATGAATGACTTAAAACACTGCTGTTGTGTGATGGAAGCTGTCACAATAAGTACCTGCAATAAGTAAACACATTCTTCCTCCCTCCACAAGTCCCAAAATAAAGTCCATAACACTGGGTTATTTACCCTTTGTGCCTTAGCATTTCCTTCTCAATTTCCTGTAAAGAACTGTGTGCTCTGAAATATATTCTAAGTTGTTTATATTTAACTTTTTTAATAGAGAGATTTACTTATAATAAAAACCATATTCATGACATAACAACTACATGACAATAGACAAAAAGGAATCAATAAATGAGAGATTGGCTTTGCATTTTACAATATGACTAAGAGGATTCCATTAAATTATCACCTACCCTGATACTTTGAAAATGACTTTATTTAGGTAGTAGGCACATTATAAAAGCATATCAATTTTTTAAAATGAGGTCCACCAAGGTGTAGGAATTTTGCTATCAAGAGTTATAGTGTTATTGCTATGTAACTAAGAAGCTGCAATAGTCCTATGGGGTAGCAAGAGGATGAGAGAAGAGATAGATTGAAAACATATGTTCAACGACAAATATGTGCTACAAATGACTTCTCATTTAATCCTAACAAGAGTTCTATGAAATTTATACTACTATACTGATTTTACAGAAAAGAAAACAAAAACTCAGAAAAGCTGAATACTTCAAGCTTTCTTTAAAGCAGCCAGAAAATGGTAGATACGGGATTCAAACAGAAATTTCTAATTAAATACCCATAAGATTTCCACTGTATCAGCTGTTTAAATGCAGAAAGTAAAGATCAGTTGTGAGCAATACTACTTATATATTAATAAGAGTATAAGTATACTTATAACTTTGATTTAGTTTCCAAGGGCTTATGAATCTATAATCTCACATTTGCCTAGGTACTATATACAAGGAATGCTCACCACACCTTAAAACTTACAACCCCATGTGAGACTTCTGATCTTCCTTCTATTAACCCTGTTCCATGCAAACCTCCCTACTCAGTAATGACACCATCCACGTACCAAGTTGCCCAAGCCAGAAACATGTGTGTAATCTTTCAGCATCACAATTATGTCTCCCAAATACATTCCTGAAAAGTTATACAATAGCCACCATGAAAGTGAATCTTGAACCTGTCCTTTTATTTCCAGTTACACTGCCAAAAAATTAGTCCAAAGCACTAATCATCACCACTTTCCAAGAATGTCACAACAGTCTCCTAAGGTGTCAACCAGTTCCTCTCTTACCCCTCCAAACTATTCCTGTCACAGCACACAAAATATATTTTTAAAATATTAATAATCTTGATATATTTACTTTGCCTTGGAAAAGTCTTGATAACAACTAGAGATTTACCAGGGTAATAACTACAATGACATTATAATATAAAAATATTGATTTTCCCTATATTGATATATAAGATTGATACATTCTAATAAAATTTAGCAGTATTTTATTAGAAAGCTGATCATCTGATCTAAAATTTATATGCAATGATAAAGGTCTACAAGGAAAAGACACTTATAAAAAATACCTAAAAGTGGGGGATAGAATTTTGCCATCATAGACATTAAGAAATTAGAAAGCCAACATAGTGGTTTTTTAAGGAACTGACAGATCAACAGAACTAGTACGGTATAAATAAATGAAAAAATTATTTAGTAAATGGTTTGGTAAAAGTGGTTTATTCCATGGAGACTACAGGGTGATCTCTGCACCATAAGGTTTAAAAAAATTTCTAAATGGATGAAATCACTGCACAAGAATAAGATAAAGCTATAAAGCAAATTAAAAAATTAACTTTATAATTATATGAGAGTACCTCTGTGATCTTGGCACTGGGGGAAGATTTCTTAAACAAGATCTCAAAAAAAGTATAAACAACCTTAAGAAAATGAGTAACATAACTACTGCCTCCCGCAAATAAGGATTTCAGTTCCAAGAAAGCAAAGTTAACACCATTCAAAAGTTAATGGTAGGTGACAGACTAGAAGACATACACAGAATCTAAAACCAAAAAGGGATTTATATATATCCAAGATACACAAGTAATTCCCACAAAATAATAAAAAAGGACAGAATATCCAATTAAAATATGGCCAATAGGTATGAACAATTTTCAAAATGAAAACAAAAGGTAAATATATTAAGAAATGCTTAATCTTTTTGATAATCAGAGTAATGTATATTAAAATCACTACATAATACAATCTCTCATTCATCAAACTGACAAATTTACAAAGTCAGATATTATTAAGAGCTGGTGGGGATATAGGAAATCTCATACTACCATGCTTGTCTACAATAATAAAAGCAGTCTGAGGAGTGTTCTGGATTTATTTGACATGAGCTATGTGTATGTTCTATGAGCCAGAAATCCTAAAGAAACTCAAATAAAGGTCCATAGGGCAACATGTAAGGGAGGTTCATCAGAGTGTCATTTGGAAGCAGTATCTTGGAAGGAACTTGGTGCCCATCACTATGCAAATGGCTAGGCAAAATGTAATAGGAATACAATGAAATTCTATACAACAGTTTAAAGTGAGAAGGATGGATTATATAATGAAAGCTCAATAGTATTCTCATAAATTAAAACACACACATAAAACAACACTAAATTAAGAGTCCACATATATACAAACAATGATATGGAAGGAAGACTGGAAGCACTTAATTTAAACATACTAGAATATATATCAGTGATGAAGTGGGGGAAAGGGGCATTCCTAACAGGAACAAAGAGAAAACTGAAAAATAACAGAAAATAGCAGTCTATCACAGATTGATTCTGATGGTGTCATAGGAACTGAGAAACATGATCAACTAAATTCTATGTATATGAAATCTAAATAATAAAAAGGCACCATGTTATTATCTTGCACTGAAGTATATCTTTAATTCTTCCTGAATAAATTAAAATACCAAAGCAAAAACTAAAATTGTCTGAAAGAATATAGATGAAAATACATTGCCAATTATCCTTGGATGGTGGAAATACAGGTGATATTTAAATGTCATGCTAATTTATTCTTCACCAATATTCATGTTGATGTGGTTATTCACTTTCTTTTAAAACAAAAATATATATTTATAATAAATGATAATAAAACAATTTCCATTTTGCAAACAAACAAATCAACAAATATAGGCCACACACATGGGATTTTTATCATTGATGCAATTTTAAATTAAGCTTTAAGTTATATGAGGTCTAAGGAAAATGACAAAAAAGAACATTAAGTAATTTTTCAGCCTTGGCACCTAAGATATATATTAACAACATGATTGAAAATAAACTTGATTTCTGAATGGTGCAGTTACCTAGATAGGGATTATGCTTTAGAAACTGACATACAGCATGCACTTAAATTGAGTTCTGTCTCTATTCTACAATCATTTTTCAATAAATGGTTATTACAATAGACTAATGAAATACAAACACATTGATCCAATACTTAATATTACCCTGACAGTTGCATTCTTCCATAAAATAAGCAAGGGGCATTGTTTACATATAAAATAGAAAAAACAGAATGAAAACCTATTGAGAAATGAAAGAGGCAGCTACAGATGGCAGAGTAGGAAGGCAGGGTGGAAACCTCCTCCCACCTACAAACCAAGGAAGCAACTACAGCAAATACAAGTAATCCTGAAAATCACCTGAAGACTAAAGACAAACCACCAACACTTGGTGAAGAAGAGAGGACAACCTTGAGATGGGTAAAGGGGCAGAGCCATGATGGATAAGGACCCTTCCCCTATTCCAGCCTACAAGTGGGAGTGAGAGGAACAGAGTGGGGAGGGGAATAAATGGTCAGGAATCTGACACACCTGATTCTGGAGATCTGATCCGAGAATACAAGTCCACACTGACTAGGGCTTGATGATTAATGGGGCTGGATGACAGGGAATGTTAGAGCACTCAAGGGGCAAACATGACTGTCACTTGTAGGGGATAGGCACATTTTGTCAGTCCCACTGAGACCCAACACAGGGACAGAAGTTTGAAAGATTTACCAGCAGGGTGAAGGGTGTCAGAGGGGAGGGGGTTGAAGGGAGCTATCTCCAGAGGAGAAAGGGCAGGGGAATGACACTTTCCCAATCCTCCCTCAGCTCATCTGGTCACATGCTCAGAGGAGCCAACTCCAAATGCTCCATTTCACTCACTAGTGTCTCAACACCCCCAGGGGAGCTCCCCTGTGCACCTGCCTCACTCAGGCTGATGGTATCAATAGAAGTCCAACTTTGCTGCCCAGCAGACAGAGGGCACACCACACTTTCCTGGCTTTCTAAGACCTCTTCCAGCTCAACCAGTCAGACACAAATGGGAGCCAGTTCTGAACCATTCAACTACCCCTTTGATTCAAACCCACTGCCCAACAGCATACCCATTCCACCCGCCCCCACTAGGCCCAGCAGCGGGCCACCACTGCTGACTGGCAGGCAAAGGATGACCCCACCCACAGTGAATCCCAGCAGAAGCTCCTCACGGCACACCAAGGGCACACAGAGGAAAGCTGTGGGGATCTACCACTGCCGGCAAACAGAAAGAAAGGTAGGCCCTGCCCACAGTCCACCAACAGCCAATCCACTGCAAAAGAAAACTGAGGATTAGTGAGAAAAGAGTCCTGAACTTCTGGGTACTGCAGGATGACCACTTACAAAGCCATTACTTTTAAGAGCAGAAGGCATAGGTGCTATATCTAATACAAAGGAAGAATCACATAAACCCAAGAAAATGAGGAGGCAGCGGAATATGCTCTGAACAAAGCAACAAGATTAGACACCAGATAAAAGACTAAATGAAATGTTGATTAGCAATCTTCTCAGTAAAGATTTCAAAGTAACAGTCATGAAGAGGCTCACTGAACTGGGGAAAATAATTGATGATCTCAGTGAGAACTTCAACAAAGAGATAGAAAATGAAAAGGAGCCACTCAGAGCTGTGAGTACAATAACTGAAATGAAAAAATATAATGGAGGGAGTGAGTAGTGGATTGCTGAAAGCAGAGGAAAAAATTAGTGTGATGGAAGATAGAGAATACCTGAGTAACCGAGATGAGGAACAGAGAGAAAAAAGAATTTCAAAAAGAAGAAGATGCTAAAAGAACTGCAGGACAACTCCATTTCTGACAACATGGATGGACATACTGGGTATTATGTTCACTGAAATAAGCCAGGTGGGGAAAGACAAATACTATATGATTTCACTTATTTGTGGAATATAAAAACAAAGCAAAAGTGAAAGAACAAAATAGCAGCAGACTCTTAAACACTGACAAGTGACTGGTGGTTACCATGAGAGATGGGCTGGGGTGAGAGGAGGGGGATAAAGAGGCACAATCTCAAACATAATATAAATTAGCCTCAGTGATGAAAGTACAGCATAGAGATTACAGTCAGTAGTACAGTAACATCTTTCTATGTTGACAGACAGGAACTACACTATTCTGGATGAGTATTTATTAATGTATACAACTGTCAAATAACTATGCTGTATACTAGAAACCAATTTAATATTGTATACCAGCTATACTTCAATAAAACAAATAACAACGACAACAAAAAGACCTGTTGAGAAATTAACGTCAGTGTAACTATTTTGAAGGAGAGTAAGTAGCACATAAGATACCAATAAAATCCTTGGAGAAATCAATTATTTAGAAATATTCAAATTCTAGCTTCCCACCCTTTCTTTTGCAATGTTAAAGGCTATAATCAATTGTTAATTAAACAAGTATTCTTCATATAGGAACTTCATGGCTTTCCTCACTTGCATTAAATTCTTACTGAATATTTTTACTTTAACGTGAAGTATGTGTGACTACATCAAACTAAAAGCTTCTTTATAGAAAGGAAACTCAACAAAATGAAAAGAACCCAAGGAATGGAAGAAAATATTTTCAATTCACATTTGTCTCATATGGTGTTAATATCCAAAATAAACAAAGAATGCATACAACAGGAAGAAGATCCAATTAAAAAATGGGAAGAGGAAAATAATAGACATTTTCCCAAAGAAGACATATAGATGGCTAACAGACACATGAAAAGGTGCTCAACATTACTAATCATCATTGAAATGCAAATCAAAACCACGATGAGATCATTTCACACCTGTGAGAACCACTGTCATCAAAAAGACAAGAGATAAAAATTACTGGTAAGGATGTGGAGAAAAGAGAACCCTTGTGCATTGTTGGTGGGAATGTACATTGGTGCAGCATGTACAGAAATCAGTATGGAGGCACCTCAAAAATTAAGACTAGAACTACCATATTATCTAGCATTCTCACTTCTGAGTATATATCCTAAGGAAATGACAACAGGATTTCAAAGAAATATCTGCACTCCTGTGTTCATTGCAGCATTATTCACAATATCCAACACATGGAAACAACCTAAGTATCCATGAAACGGTGAATAGATAAAAAAGATATGTACACACACACACACTGGAATATTTTTCGGCCCTAAGAAATCGTGCAGTTTGTGACAGCATGGGTAGACCTTGAGTGCACTGTGCGAAGTGAAAGAAGCCAGAGAAAGACAAATAGTACATGGTATCACACATGTGGAATCTTAAAAAAAATTTTAAAGTGAGACTCATAGAAACAGGTAATAGAAAATTGGCTGCCAGGGTCTCAGTGGTATAATGCACAAGGATCTAATGTATTACATGGGGACTACAATTGATAACACTGTATTCTATAAATGCAATTTGCCAAGAAAGTAGAATTTAAATGTGGTCACCAAAATAAAGAAAAGATAAAAGAAATATGCAAGGTGATAGATGAATTTATTAACTAGATGGGAGGAATCCTTTCACAATGTATATGCATATCAAATCATTACCACGTACACACTAAATATCTTACCATTTTGTCCATTATACCTCAATACAGCTGAAAAAAATTACAGTATATGCAAAAATTAACCAGCAGATCTTCTCATTAATTCAGAGGCACTATTAAGGAATTTCTAAATATTAGGATATGGGCTGTAGTGATACTTACTTGTAGTAAATATTTATTTAAAAAGAAAGTTATTTGTAGATAAGTAGTATACTCAAAATTCCTGGAAGGTGAGGAAAGACAATTAAAAGCCAGTGTATACCATACTATTATACTAAAAACACAAGAATTATTCTATATTTTAACCACTTCATTAGTTCCAGCTGCTTTTTCCCCACCACCAAATTATCCTGGTTGTTCATTTACAACAAAATTGTATTATACTTGACTGTAAACTGATGAAGAGAAATGAGAGGAAACCATCCCTTTGCAAGGAGCACAATCTCATTACAGTCCATGACAGAGTTAATGAAAAGCTAAATAAATGAGGATTCTCATGAATACAACAGTTCCTTCTTACCTGCAGGGGATATGATCCAAGAACCTCAGTGGACATCTGAAACAGCGGATAGTACCAAACTTTATATATACTATGTTTCTTTTCCTATACATATCTATGATGAAGTCTAATTTATAAATTAGGACAGTAAGAAATTAATAACAAGATAGAACAGTTACGACAATATGCTCTGACTGGGTAAAATTGCAATATCGCCAGAATCTCTTGCCTGGCCTTAGTTCATCTACATAACAATAGGTGTTTCCAAGGGGTGGAGAGAAGTAGTGTATCTCCATATCAATAGGTAATTAGAAGGGCCAGCGAGCGCAGATCTAGACAGGTGAGATTGGGTGGGGCCTCTTCTGCAGCCCGGTGGCGAGAGGCACGGGAGAGCAGAAATGGACTGCTTCTAAGAAATAAATGAGTTTCTCCCACTTTATTTCTCGCTTTGACTGATTACGATTTCAAAGGTATTTTGCCCCGGGATTTTCCCCCTCGGAGTTACACTCTGATAAAAGTTATATGAATGTCCTCTCTTTCTCAAAGTATCTTATTGCACGTTACTCACCCTTCTTGTGATAATATGAAATGATACAATAAATGCCTACGTGATGAGATAAAATGAGTTGAATGATGTAAGCATTGTAGAGTTAGGCTACTACTGACCTGATGATTCGTCAGAAGGAGGATCATGTGCTTCTGGACCAAGGTTGACTGCTTAACTGAAACTGCAGAAAGTGCAACCACAGATAAGGCAGACCACTGTAACTTAATTAATTAGCACTCGGTTAATTTCCAGAAATAAATAAAAATGTTTGGTGTCCCTACAGTCTGAAGAAGAGGGTGACATGTAAAATTTAGCATTTCTTAAAATAAAAAAAAACCAAAGAAATCCTAATGTTATCTAATATTCAGTACACATTATTTCACTCTTCCCTTTAAGTCATTATTCTAAGTTTGCATACTTTCTTAGAATACTTAGAACTTGAAAATTGAGTTATTTTAGTTCAGAATATAATGAGTAAAGATTATGGAATAAAACAAGAAATGAAAAAGATTTCACTTAAATGCTTTTGAATGGTACCATAAGGGAAATGAAATAGAAATAATCAACATACATATTTAAGTCAATTTGCCTAAAGAGTTAAACTATATCTATTCAACAACAAAGTAATGATTAAACAATGCCTCTTCTCCCTGCAAAAAATTCCACACCAGGTATAGTTCATCAGATCTTAATTTTTATTATGGTTAAATGAGTAGGTAAACAAATACATTGAACTATTAAGCCAGTTTATCTATTAGTAGAAAAATTAGTTTGTTGGTCAGTTTGCAAATTGGTTTATGTGAAACCAAACTGATTTGAATGATTCTTGATCAGCCAAAATAATATCCTGAATCACAATGTATTTTTCAATTTTAGATTGAAATCTTTGACTCCTTTATTGCTGTATAGGTTCCATTTTCCAGTGACCTTTTATTGCTAAATTAGTGATCTTTGAACTGGAGTATTCATGAGCCTGGTGGTACCAGAGTATTAATCAAGCAACACATAAGTGATAGTTTTTTAAGACTCAATTTCCATACACTCTCTTCTGTAAAACTGAACTACCTGAGAATGTGCCTGTAGTTAACTTCCACACACTTTATAAAGGCGTATTTCTCATTCACCCTTAATCTTACTATAGTGTGCGGGATATAAAGATCTTCAGGCTAACAGACAAAGTGCTATTTTAATTTCTTTTTAAAGCTTCCTTTAATCCAGACCCTGTAAACTCACAATAGGGCTTATATATATTAATGTTAGGAATGAATCATTGAATAGAAACAGGGAATGTTGACTTGTGTGGGATGAAAATCAGATACATGAAAGAATGGAGCAGTAGGAAAAATGAGAACTTCTGTTTAATGATTCTTTAACCCCCTAAGAATATTCAAACAATAGACTGCTTCTAAGGACAGTCCTAGAAAAGCAGAAAAAAAACAAAAAACACCAAAAAAAAAGAGACAGCTGATAAGTAATATTAAAGGTGGTAGTTCCCTTTTACATCCAGCTAACAAGTACATGCAAAGCAGTTTTAACTACATATTTATTTCATAATGAAAATATTTAAGATTTGTAAAGGCATTATAGGAAATATCTGCTACAAAGCAAGCTCTTTCTACATTTTCACCATTATCAGTAATAATAGAGAACCTGGTGATTACTCTTATAACCCTGTTTTAGATTGTGTCTCACTTGTAAATTTTGCATGACTTCAAGGAGGGAGAAGTTACAAATTTACTCTTGAAAGAACTGTTACATCTTTAGCAAAAAGAATACATATGTAAAAAAAAGTATTTTATATTTTAAACACTTATGAAGACTGAGGAGAAACTATCTCAATTTGCTGAAAGATTACTGAATACTGCAAATCTGTATCCATTTTTTAAACTTGGGCACTAGTCTCCTTGTTGTCTTCCTCAGTGACTATTCTGCTCATTTATTCATTCTTATCATGTATTTAACTAGATTCAAATCAACAAAATTTTATTGTGAATTCTCTGTAAATTAAAAACACTAACAACAATATTCAAATTTTGCAAGATGCATACTTAGTGGTATCCAAATACCCTCGCTTATTATTGCTGTAAATTTCTATAAATTCTCTCTCCCTATTATAAATCTGAAGCATGAGCTGATTGAAAGAAAAATTCCTATCATCCCACTACTAAATTCATTTTCAGTAAATTTTACTTTGTATGTTGATAATTATTTACTAAGTTTGTCATACATTTAAATTGTTTAAACAATTGTATAACAATTATAACTGTATAACTCACTCTAAGAAATTAAGTATTTAGAATCTTATCCTCATGGGAGTTCTAAAAAATATTAGTTATATGCTTTTTATAGAGAATAATGAGGTCACCAATAAATTTTTTTAAAGACTTTATTTTTTTTTGAACAATTTCAGGTTCACAGTAAAATTGACAAAAAGGTATAGAGATTTCCCAGAGGTACAGAGACCCCCGCACTTAGCCTCCCCATTATCAACATTTCCCACCAGACATTAGTTACAATCGATGAACTTATACTGACACATCATAATCACCAAAGTCCATAGTTTACATTGCAGTGCACTTTTAGTGTTGTAATTTTATGATTTTGGACAAATGTATATGACCTATTTCCATAATTATGGTATCATATATTTTCCCTGCCCTAAAAATCCTCTGTGTTCCACCTATTCATCCCTCCCTATCCCCCGTGACCTCCAGCCCCTAGCAAACACTGATCTTTTTATTTTATCTGTAGTTTTGCCTTTTCCAGAACTGACTTGCAGCTGGAATCGTACAGTATGTATGATTCTCAGATTGGCTCTCACTAATATGCATTGAAGGTCGTTCCATGTCTTTTCATGGCTTGATACTTCATTTCTTTTTAGTTCCAAATAATATTTCATTGTCTGGATGTACCACTGTTTATTTATCCATTCACCTATTGTGGGACATCTTGGTTGCTTCTAAGTTTGGTTAATAATGAAAAAGGCCACTATATTTATGAAAGTGAAGGATTTTATGTGGACTAAGTTTTTTCATTCTTGTGGGTATATAGCATGGAATGTGATTGCTGGATCATAAGGTAAAAGTATGCTGAGTTTTGTATGAAATTTCCAAGCTCTTCTCCAAACTGGTTGTACCATTTTGCATAACAACCAGCAATGTATGAGGGCTTGTATCACTACACATCTTTGTCAGTGCTCTGGATTTTGGCCATTCCATTAGTTGTGTAGTAGTATCTCATTTTAATTTGCATTTTACTGATGACATATAACATAGATCATCTTTATCTATGCTTATTTGTTATCTGTGCATCTTCTTTGGTTTGATGCCTTTTAAGGTCTTTGGCCCATTTTTTAATTGTGTCATCTTCTTATTGTTGAGTTTTAATAATTGTTTGTATATTTTAGATACCAGTCCTTTATCACCTATGTCTTTTGCAAATATTTATCCAAGTCTCTGGTTTGTCTTCTCATTCTCTTGACATTGTCTTTCACAGACTAGAAGTTTTTAGTTTTAATGAAGTCCATTTTATCAATTATTTATTTCATGGATCATTCTTTTGGTGTGGTATCTAAAAAGTCGTCACTATACCCAAGGTCATCTAGGTTTTTCACTGATGTTATCTTCCAGGAGTTTTACAGTTTTGTACTTTACATTTCGGTCTGTGATCCATTTTGAATTAATTTTTGTGAAGGGTACAAGGTCTAAGTCTAGATTCATTTTTTTTCATGTGGATGCCTAGCTGTTTCAGTACCATTTGTTTCAAACCAATAAAAGAGATTTCATGCTAACATATATTAAACTAGGATAAAAATCTTTTGAGTAGTTGTATGCAAACATGAGTTCAAGGAGAAATTTCCTTCTCATAAAGAAATATTGAAAGAAAACATTGCATATGTTTAAAATAGCTAATAGTAGGTATCAAATTTCTGTGGCATTTAGACTACATAAAGGTAAATTTAAAATGGTGACATAAAAGTGCTATTTTACAATATCAACAATTTCAGTAAGTCTTGAAATATTAGCTCTTGCAGACTGTAACTGATAAAAATTTTAGCAATCAAAAATGTTTTCTTTGGTATGATACTCTATGTCTCCTACAGTGCTTTGTTTCATAATATTCAAGAAAAAATAATTCAAATATAGTTCTTCATGGTTAGAAGTTTGGGGCTGTGGACTAATAACAAACATATTGCAAGTATCGTGGTTACAGAAATTTCTCCCACTCTCACATATGTAGTTGCAATGAGAACGTCTCTGTTTTCTAAACAGTTAGCAAATGAAGTCTTATTAGCAAATCAAATCTTATTTTATTGCCTTGAAATGACTGACATACTACAACAAGCCATCTCAGAAATAGAAACACATGTACATGTGACTGTCTCTCTTTCACTGGATGACTGAGGTATGGAAGGAACTATATTAAACTTATGCCCATACCTGGCTTAATCAATATTTCATGTGATTTTTTTCTTCATCATTATTCTATTGTTGTTTCATATCATTTCACATCAGAAAGATCATATATTTCAACACTCTGAAACTAACTATGGGAAAATGAAACAGAGAAAGAGAGTGAGAGAGAAAGAGACTTGCTCAAGTCATATAAGCCACTGAATTTATCAACTTTCTATTATGTGCCTTAGAATGGCAGGCTAAAAAAGCCCATCCTCCAAAGATACATTCACTTTCTAATCCCCAGAACTTGTAAATATTTCCTTATATATGAAATAGAGAATATTGCCTTATATGGCAAAAGATGTGATCAAGTTAAGCATCTTGGGAGGAAGAGATTATTTATCTTCGATTATCTGACGTGTATGTATGTAGTAGCACGTATCCTTACAAAAAAGAGCCAAAGGAAGTTTGGAAAGACAGAAGAAAAGGCATTCTGAAGAGGGAGGCGGAGATTGGAACTAGGCAACCACATGCCAAGGAACGCCAAAGAATGTCAGGCAGCCACCAGAAACAGAATGAAGCAAGGAAGGATTCTCCCCCAGAGTCTCCTGAGAGAGGGGGGTCCTACAGACATCTTGATTTCAGACTTTTGGCCTCCAGAGCTGTGAAAGAGTAAATGTCTGTTGTTCAAAGCCACCAGGTTTATGGTCATTTGTTATGATAGCCTCAGAAAATGAATACACCTATGTATAAAATGATGAACAAGAGTTCTAACTTCATGAAGTTTAGTCCCTCAATAAAAAAGTTAGTGGCACTGGAACAAGCTAAGCTAAAATACCTGTTAAGAGCATGAAAACTTCTCAAAAGACAATTGCCATGGGATTTTGTCCTTTGCTACATTTTGTGCATACATATGTAAGCCATTGTTAATTGTACATTCCTGGATGTCTGGAATGAGAAAGTAGAGTAAATCAATATTCAACATGAGGCTTGTTACTTTCTGCAACTTCAATATTGACTGGACCTACAAAATGTTTTCCGTGCAATAGTTAACAGAGAATATATGGCCTTCAATTCATTTATATTTCATATGTAATTAGTAATTGGCAAGTAAAATAAATTAGGTGCTTGATAAACATGCACAATTATATTTTGAAGCAGTTGTATTTGTGCTCAAAAGATGGGACAGTTTTATGAATGTGTAATCAAGGCTGTAAATTTGGAAAGACAACAGAATTGAGCAGTTAATTTGGTGGTGGCAACAAATTCATATCACCCAGGTCCCCCACTTCCATGTGATGCATGCACTGCCCTGATAAACATTGCTCTTGGCATCATTCAAAAATGAGTTTGGAGATCTTTCTTCTCTTGCTGTCATCCTTTATTACCCCACTGAGGAATTTGGAGCTGTAAAGTAAAGATCTGCACCTGTACAGGTAACAGACTCCCATTTACTACCTCACCTACTTAAAACCATAGGTGGGGAGATGCTTCCAAAACTTTCCATTTCCTTTACAAATTGGCACACAGGTATGGCATATAGCTGTTGTCATTACTAGACTCATGAGCTTTTTCAGAATGGAAAGGAAATACGTTCATAGAAGTTATGATATTAGACATGACCCCCAAAATAACATGGTTTAGTTCCTGCAAAATATAAACAAGTCTGTATTTGACAAAATTAGGGAAGTAGGCAAACTTTGTCTTTATTGTGAATCAACAAATATTTATTAAACACTGACTATGTGGCCAGCACTATTCTAGGTACTATGGATATAGCACTGGATACAAGTGATGACAACTCTTCACTTCACAGAAGTTTACATTCTAGTGAATTGCAAGAGAAAATAAAGAAATAAAATGAGGGAAGGGGTGGGTAATATCAGAGGGGTAAAATATTTGCAACTTTAAATAAAGTAGTTTGGTAGTCTTCCTAGGGAAGGAGAATTTAAGGAAAATAACTAAAAAATATGAGGGACAAACCCCCATAGATATAGGCAGAAAGAGCACACCAAGCAGAGGGAACAGAAAGTGCAAACGTCCTGAGGTATAAGCATGTCTGGAATATCTGAAGAGCAGAAAAGGAGGTGGTACTGCTGGATGCAAACAAATGATAAAGTAATAGTAAGAGATAAGGTTAGAGAAGCAAAGGGATCCCTATTTGGAGACTGGGAGCAACGAGATAGGGTAGGGTTTTACAAAGACAATTTAAAGGACTCTGGATTTTACTCTGAGTGACAAAAGAAAGTCATTGGAAGAACTGAGCAGAAAAAAATGACATGATTTAACTTGTATTTGAAAACAATCAGTCTGGCAACTGTGATGAGTGAATGGAAATAAGGACAGAGAGAGGTCTTTCAGAAAGCTAATGGATTAATGCAAAGAAGAATGATGGTAGGCTAAACCAGTGTGTCCTTAGTGACCATTGTGTATCTGAGGCAAGCAAGCATAGGTGAACTGCGTTATAGTAGGGGAGAGCCAGTATGTCAAGGTAGATACAACTGGGACCAGTGTGACTATGTATCCTAGTTATCCAGACAGTACCCATGATGATCTGTTTTCTGACCGTAATTTCATAGTGCCCTATTTCCCTCTCAAAAGTAACTTAGATTGGATGATAAATTATATAGTCATCCTTGTTATACCAAGAGAAATGTGGAAATAAATTTTCCTGAAATCTAGGATTTGACCTTAGATATGTTTGTATGGTGAGCTGGAGGTTATTTATATTTATTTGCTTCAATATTAAGTATATATTACTTGTAATAAGTTTTTGCTTTTCATCTGAATAAATAATATATATTCATTTTCTAAATTATGAAAAATAAATTGCCATAATCCTATTCCCTAGGTAAAGCACAATAAATATTATCTGCATATAAACCAGATTTACCTACATATCTAATTCTTTTAAAATACCTTGTCTTAGTAAGTGAGATCACGATATAAATTCTAGTATTCTACAATAGCAGCTAACCTTCAGTGAAAGGTTACTTTGTAGTAGGGAATATTATAAGCCTGAAACATATATTAATTTAGATAACCCCATACCACTTGATTCAGCAGGTATTATTATTACCTTATTTTACTGATGAGGGAACTTAAGCAGCAAGTGATTTACTAAACTTGCCAGAGATCACACATAGTATAAATAATGGAGTTGGGATTCCAACCCATACAGCTATAGTACAGGCCCTGTGTTCTTAACAACTATGCTATACTGGCTCTCTAGTATCACAACGTAAAGGAAGCAATCACCCCCATCCAGTGGTAACCAGTTTGGTGTGTATCCTCCCCACTACAATGACTTCTCTGTAATCACACAAGCAACCATATTTTCAACCTCTTTAAAAGATGCTGACATTTTAGTTGATTTATTTAAACAAGCAAACAATCCCCCTTAGAAGTATAACCATCCCCACTCTTATGCCTTTCTCTGCAATATTATAAATGTATACCAAACATTACTAACTTTTAGGTTCTCTATTCTCTGTGTGAACATGTAACCATCTCATATCCATTGTTTTTCAACATTTTTTTCCCACAGAATAATGTATCATGGAGACCTTTCTAGCCAAAGTCATAGATCTAAATTTTTCTCTTTAAAATTTAGAATGACTACATCATAATTTAGTTATTCATTCCCTTACAAAAGGGAAATATTTATAGTTCATTTTCACTAAAGCAATGATGTATTATGCATCTTATATACATTTTATTTAGGTAGGACAGATTTCTAACAGTGGTAATTCTCAATAAAAAAAAATTTAGCAAAATGCAAAACTTTTTACTTTAACAAGAGGTTACAGCAATTCACAGTCTCAGCAGTCTACTTGATAATGCCAATTTCCTCAAAACTTGTTATAAGTAGATATCAGTTTTCTATATTAATTTTTTCCAGTCTCAAGGGTGAAAGTAGTATTGTCATATTTATTTAATTTGTAATTATCTAAACTTCAGTTGTGTGTGGGCTGGCTATAATGTTTCTAATACCTACTTTCTGGTTAAGTGGGTATCACACTGGCATATGCCTGTCTGTAAATCCTGAATTCATATACTTCAGTCATTTGACCATTAATAGTGAATAAAACGTAACAGGGTTATGTAGGAGAAAGAGACTTTGGAGAAGGCAGTTTCTGTATTCCAGAACAAAAGGATGGACAAAGGAAGTGGAAATGGAGAAAAGGTAATGTAGAAAAGAGGAATCCAGTAGGCAGAATGCCCAAAAGTTACTGAAGAGCTGTTGATCTGGTTATGGAATATACTATGGAAAATGATGGCAACCTAAATGAGAGAAACAGAGTGGCCCAAGGAAATTTGACTAATACTGTCACTATTGTATTTAGATGACAAACATCTCTTCACTGCCCTTCGATGGGAACAATTAAGAGGAAAATTAAATTGCAATCTCATGACAATATTTTTTCATATTATCTTGCTAAAAATGATAAAAAAAAGAACAATTCAGAAGAATTTAGTGATGTTTCTATGTAAGTACTATTATTTTGAATAGCACTTGAATTGTAGCCAAAGACATAAGAATCCTCAGAATTTTAAATTCAATTAATGAATAAAAACACTGTATCTACTGCAAGCTGATGCCTAAAATTCAGTGCAGTGTATGACATGCTCTCGGTGATTTCTCATACTTACAGATCTGTTACACTTTGATTTACTTCTCATTAAGTCTTGCATCATTTTTATAAACATCATTTTCTAAGTGGCTGAATGAATATAAAATGTTAAAATTACACATGTCTCATGCACTGAGAAGAAATCTCCCAGTTTGGGCTTTTCTCACAAATGTGTCTAAGCTTTCCTCTGCTCCTTGGTAAACTGCCAGAGGGAGAAACAAGTGTTAGCTCAGAGGAAATCAAAATCACCCTGTTGTGTGATTTTTAAACATTTCCTTTTGAATTTACATCCTGTTCAATTCATTTTAATGCAGAACAGTTCTGCAAGTTTTGGCATATACATAGAGTCATCTAAAACATCTCCATGATCAAGAACCGAACCATATACTTATCCCAAAATACTCCCTTATGCAATACTTTCATAGTAAAAACTTACCCTTATCCTATTATCCTGACAACAATCTGTTCTTCATCCCTACAGGTTTGTCTTTTCCAGAATGACATGGAAATGGAATCATCCAATATATAACTATTCAGTCTGATTTCTGTAGCTTACGATAATATATCTGAAATCCATGCATTTTGTTATGTGTATCAATAGTCTTGGCTCTTTTTATAACTGAGTCCATTATTTGGCTATACCCGTTTATCGACAAGCCACTATGGGGACATTTGGGTTGTTTTCAGTTTGAGGCTAATATGAATAAAGCTGCAATAAACATTCATATACAGGTTTTTATGTGAATATAAGTTTTCATTTCTCTAAAGGCAATATCCCAGTGTCAGACTGTTGGGTCACATGTTAATTGCATGTTTATAACAAACTACCAAAATGTTCTGCAGACTGGCTGTAGTACCATTTTGTATTCCTACCAGCAAAACAGAGGAATTCCAGTAGCACTGGGTCTTTGCTAGTACTTACCATGGTCAGTTTGTAAGACTTACAAATGTCTTATCTCATATATCCCTTTCTTCCTTTTGAACAACTAATAAGCCTTAACAGAGAGGAAACATCCTCTCAAATGTATGATGTGATCATGACCACTAAAAACAAATCAAAGAATTTGCTCCAAAAATTCCCTGTGAAAATAAAACACTTGGAAAGAAAAGCAGAATAAATAGTTGAAAATGGTGAGATCAATGAACTAGTAAGATGGCAGATTGAGTATAGGTGTCTAATTACCACTTTCTTCACCCCACTAACCATTAAAATCATGAGCAAGACAACATTCCCTGCTGTAATTATTAGTATTTAATTTCTAGTACATCTACCAAAAACATCATTCAGAAAATAGAAAAAAAATAAAACTTATAAATATTTTAGAAATAAGTAACTGAATTGTAATTATTTGCATAAGATATGATTATCTGTCTGAAAAAATGTAATAGACACAAATATAAATTTATTGGAGAAAACAAGACTTGAGTATGGTAAACTGTTTAGAACAGAATTACAAAATTAATTGCTTTCTTATACTCTGATAGTAATTGAAAATATTGTGGAATGAAGTGATAACCCACAGAAGCAGCAGAAAGCTAACAAAACAAAACAAAATCATATAACCTCTACATAAAAATGCTAAAACTGTATTTGGAACTTTATAATTTTGGTAAAATATCAGACAGATGTGATAACCACTATATTATGGAAACACATGCTATAATCTTGGAAAAATGAAAGGCAATATTTATTCTTGTATTCTTGGATGGAGAGTCTCAAATAGTAAATTTCATTTCCCTGTATTTTGCTATTGAAATCTCTATGGAATATAATTTGCACTTTAACAAAGTGGGTCAAAATTTGGCATTTACTGATTGGCACGCATGATATGGAGGGGTCACGGGGAAGACAGTGTAGCACATAGAAGACAAGTAGTGACTCTGTGGCATCTTACTAATCTGATGGACAGTGACTCTGGTGGAGTGTGTGTGGGGGAGTCGATAATATGGGTGAATGTAGTAATCACAATGTTGATTATGTGAAACCTTCATAAGATTGCGTATCAATGATACCTTAATAAAAAAAAGAAGCTGGCATTTACTCTTTTATAATATTTTACAACTTACAATATCTACTAGGTATATGCTTCTTTTCTACTACTGTACTTGGAAGACTATAACTTCCTATTGTGAAGAAACAAAAACAAAAACAAAAAACAGACAACTAAAAAGGAGAGTAGAAAAAGGCTTTTCCTACCAGATATCAAAATGTATTACTCGGTGACATTATTTGAAACAAAATGGTATCAGGATGAGAACAGACAGATAAACAGAAAGAATAGGTCTTTAAATAAACCTAATTTTATGCATGTTAGATATGGCATTTCAAATCAACAAAGAAAAATACATTTATTACACAAATGGTATTCAGAGATAAAAAGAAATCATGTAGTAACAAACTAAAAAACAAAAATTCCTTCTATCATAGTAGTCAAAACAACCCCCTAAGTGGTTCAGAATTTTAAATATAAGATAAATCATAAAAACATTAGACAAATTTTACATTATACTTTTGATAGCCTTGGTTTGGGAGACTCATTTTAAGATATGAAAAAATATTAAAATCAGAAATAGAAATAATTGATGAATTAGACAAAATAGAAATGCTAAAGCTATGTAGGTTAAACAAATGCATATATGCCTGCATATACACACACTTAAAATATAGCTAACAAATCAGGAAAACTTATAATGTGCATGTGGAAAAAAGATTACTAATCAATAAGACAAATATAAATATTATTTACACATTACTTTGGCAAACGGAAATTTACAAAGAAGAACTATAAGTGGTGAATAAACATATTAAAAATACATGACATTAGTTGAAATTAAAATCATTTTTGCATATTGGAATGAAAGAGATTAAAAGGGATGCCAAAACTCCAGGTAGGGAAGGCTGTGTAAAAAAAGGCACTGACGGTTGGCAAATTTTAAAATCTCTATCACTTTTAACCAAACAGTTTTATTCATAGGGCTTTATTCTAAGGAGATAAACTAATGTTCTAGGCATTATGTTGGTCATTATTATTATATTTCTTAGTAGAACAAACATATTTCTTAGTAGAACTTAGTAGAATAGTAGAACATTTATTATTCATAATAAAGTCCATAATAAAGGGCCAAAGTCACTGTGCCACTTCCCTGTAACATGTGCATTTCTGAAATTATTGACAAGTAATGAGAGATTAAAATGTACTGGATCAAGGCTGTTTCTTAAAAACATCTGCCTCTCTTAACTTTTTAAGGTAAATTCTGCTTTTGTACTCAAATAAAGCATGGGGACTTCATAATGGTTTGCCGCTAGACAGATATTATAATTAAATATATCATCATGGTCTCACAATCTCTGATCTGGGAAAAAATACCAATAAATTACTAGCTTCAGAATAAAATTCAAGCTGTCTTCAAACTTTTCTATTATAACACTTAGTTTCATAATAAAATGAAGGAATATCAATAGAGCTATGATTAGAAAATATTTTAATCCCCAAATTTTATATCTAATTCAATCATCTTTCATGTGAAGTGACAAATGAAAGATGCTCTTAGGTATCAAAGTTTGTGAAAGTACACTATTCATGAATTTTTAAAAAGAGAAATGTTTGTATGTATATTGCAACTGACAAAGAGATTAGCAAAATGAGGCATCCAAAGATAGTAAAAAATGAGGAAGAGGAATGGTGAGCACTGAAATCAGTTAAAATAGAAAGAACTTAAATAACTTTTACAAATGTCATTAAATGTAAATTCAAAAATGTCCTAAAAAATGAGGATGTATATCTGTATAGACATGATAAATGGAATAGTAAATATTCAAATTCAAATGCTGATTATAGAAACAACAATTAAGAAGTTGAAGAGAGAAGCAGAGAAAAGTGTTCTGAATATTCTATCTCAAATATAGGTCATTCACTTTAAACTACTTTATTTTCAGCTCAGCAATTTGAAGAACTGTAAGTCAGAAAATGCTTTTGGACAATGTAAAGGTTACCACTATGAGAATGGATATCATGATCTTCTAAATCACCGGAAAACATAAAAATGAAGTCTTTATACTAAAAGTCAGAAAACCAACAAAAAGCACTCATTCATTCACTCAAGAAAGCATATGAAACAAATTGGCAGAACTAAATCGATCATACCAGCTACTAAAACAACTGAATAAGTTAAACTCCTGTAGTGAGATTAGATACAGACAGATAGACAAATGGGTCTCTGCGTATGAGTTATACTGAGTTGAAAAATGATTTGTGAAAGAAAATCTTTAAAAAAGGTACACAAAAAACTGCAATGCAAACAAAAGGAAAATGGTTTGCAAAAAGGTAGCAAATAAAGTGAAATTCAAGACACAAAGCATTAAATAGAATAAAAGTTTATTTCATATTGATAAAGCCTAACATTCTTGGTGTATTAAATAATTCAAGTATTATCTAATTATATGGCAAAATACAAATAACTGGCTTATTGAACCCACTGAGTTCTGTGAGATATAAGTAACAAATGGGTTTTATCATTTTTTTCCAGTCACTGGCTTCAGTCCTGCCCTGTTCAATCTGTCTTCCCAATTTATTTAACGGTATTTCTGGTAGCTTCCACAGTTGGTCACTTTCAGTGATCATTAAACAGCACATATCATTCCAGTTAAATACACTAAATTCATTTCCACTCCTCCCTTCAAATCTTCCTTGACTTTTACACCAAGCCAGCTACAGAGGGGAGAAGGTATGGTCTTATGTTCTTTTACCCCTCCTTCCCTATTCTGGTTCTAGCTTCTTTGGATATAAAGTCTGAGAAAAGGAAATGGGAGAAATATCGGGGGCTCTTTTACATAATTGGCTGCTTAGGTGATACTTTACTTTCTCTCAGTACTTCCTTATTAACTGCTGCCTGACAACATCTTCTGTTAGGCAGGTACTCAAATGCAAGCTCTCTTGCAAGGCACCTTATCGGTTTTTCAACAAATCCACAGAGGGTCCTTCCTAATATGCAATTTTTTAAATACCTGGATTTGACCTCTTCCACTTTCAATCCTGGATCTAAGCTCCTACAAAATATTTCATAGTCCTGTTATCTGGTGGCTAGCCCTTTTGAACAGAGTTCTGAATGGCTTGAGGTCAACTAATTTCTTCCTCGTATATTTGATCCAGGGAAATCCATTGCCTTGTCACATCAACATAAGGAATTCACTACTTGAACTGCTATTGGTCCACTACTCCCTTTTTCTTCATACTCACGTAAGTAGAAGATCACTAGATTATAAAGTGCCCAAATGGGAATTAGATACCAATATATTTTGCTTATAGGTACAATCAATCCCCACAAACAATATTTGGGAAGCCCCTTTCAGGTGCTTGCACCTCTCCCTATGGAGAAAAGTTATAGTATACCTCAAAAGGCTGTTAAAAAAGCCACAGGCCCAAGACCTAGTCACTTGTGCTAAGCTAGGTGTGGGGTAAATGGATATTTCTGACCAAGATTCCCACCTGGCCTTTTTTAATAGCACCCATTGTTCACACATGGACAGGATGTTTCCCAGGGACAGAGTAGCTGGTCAGTCATAGGATTAATGGCCCAGGGGAAGGGTGGAGAGGAAACACCCATTCTCAATCCCATCCATTTCTGGTTCATAACTGCTCAGGTGTCTGTCAGTCATCAGAGACCCGCCCAGAGAGTTCCTCCCAGTGCAAAGGGCAGGAAGGGAGAGAGCCTTGCGACAGCCAGGAGAGCAATGCTCCTAGAGGATTAAGCTCGTGCTGGGTAGCAGAACCCGTAGCAAGTCTTGGGTGTGCATTTGAGTCAGCTGTGTGTACCAAGCTGTCTGTGACTGCTGTGGGAGTAAATGTGGTATACCCTTTAAACCCCCCAAATTCTTGCCCTTCCTTTATTCAGTCTTACCAAATTCATAGGGAATTTGCCCCAGGAGGGGAACTCCTCCTCCCAGAGCCACACTAGGTCACCAAACCTGGGTTTAATGCCAAGCCAAATTGCATTTCTCCCCCCAAAAATGTAGTCTTAACAGTCAACCAGGAACTTTCTGGTCATCACCAGTGAGGTAATCTGTAACGTCAGCCCTCTCCATCCCCAGAAAAGATGAGGTAATCCACATGATAAAAGACCTTGCTCTTCCCCCTAAGGGAAGGTGATCTTCTCTGAAACAATCCTTTCTTTAGATTCTGCTAATAACTTCTTGTACCACCCTTCTCCCTATAAAAACCTTCTATTTTAGACAATTCCTCTGGGGCACTTCTCTGCTTACTAGATGAGATGCTGCCTGATTCATGAACTGCTTAATAAAGCCAATTAGATTTTCAAATTTACCAAGTTGAATTTTGTTCTTTAACAAGGCCAATGACTCAGTCCTCCAAAAAACTGTCCCCTGCATAAAACACTATTTGCATTTATATATTTATGTTTTGGAAAAGGAAAGAAGCAGACTCCAGTAGTGATGACCATCAATAGCAAAGCCTGACTGATTATATCCTAGTAAGTCTCGGAGTCTGGCCTCTGACTTTTGCGGCTTTATTACAAATGTGGAATCCTTGACATATTTTTGTCCTCAGCTTTGGAACCTAACTTTCTGGGTTATATGAAGTCTCACACAATATTCTGTTATATAGATAAAAAAGAACAAAGAAATACAGATGTAATGCCTCTAAATACAAGGGAAAATAATTAGAAAAGGTATAATGGTTCTTTTAACTTTTCTCCATGTTTCATTAACTACACAGACAAAAGCTAATTTAGAATAATAAAGATCTATATAATAACTAATTTAAAAGTAATCTATGGAATATTAAAAAAGAAACAAAAATTATACTTTATTCCTGTGCTCACAGGTTTTTAAACGGATCTTATATCAAGCCAAAAAGAGCTCAGTAAATCACACAAAGCATTAATTATACAAGTTCTAATAGTATCTCTAAATGCAATGAAACTAGAAATTAATAACCAGGGTATAACAAAAAACAAAAACTAAACTAAAACCACATGAAAATTGAAAAAAACAATATTCTAAATAACATTAAGGTCAAAACAGGAATCAAAACTCCAATCACAGATGAAATAGAAATTAGTGATTCCAGTCTTGGTCCACAGAGTTTATACTTTAATTAAACCTTTTGCCACTCCATTCAACAATGAGAGAAACTATAAAAAACAAGAGATAGCATACTATGGCCTGTAGGCCAAATATGGGACACTAAACTTTTTTTTGTAAACAAAGGTTTATTGGAACACAGCCATGGACATTCACTATTGTTTTTTCTATAGTTGCTTTAATGCTAATAGCAGTTGACTAGTTATGACAAAACTGTTTGTCCTGAAAAGCCCAAAATACTCACTATATGGCCCTTATAGAATGAATTCGTGAGACAAGGAACAAAAAAGGTAAATAAATGTTTAAAACAAGAAAACACCTTCATGGAAATAAATATAAAAAAGATGCATCAGCTTGAAGGCAAAAACAATAAGAATGATGGCACCTTCTTCTCAGATACAATAAATGCTGAAAGACAATGACAGCAACTTTAAAATGGTATAAGAAAAAAAAAAGCTTGTCCTGCTAGATATACAGATGCTAAAAATAAATATTTTTCAACAATAAGGTGGGGGAGCTACTTTGGAAAACTATCCCGTACTTCCCCAATAAAAATTAAAGACAGAGTTACCAATTGACTCAATAATTACACTCCTAGGAAGATATCTAAGAAAAATGGAAACATGTCCACACAAAAACAGAAAATAATATTCTCAGAAGAATTATTCATAAAAACCAAAGGTGAAAAACCAACTCAAAAGTCCATTCACTGATAAGTGGATAAACAAAATGTAGGATATCTATACATTGGAATATTATTTGAGCATTAAAATGAATGAAGTACTGATACATAGTACAACAATGCTGAACCTTGAAAACATTATATGCAGTGAAAGAAGTCAGAGACAAAAAGGGCACAGATTGTATGATTCCACTGATTCCACTAACACAAAATGCCTACAAATGGAAATTTTATAGGGATAGAAAATAGATTAATTGTTGCCAGAGGAATGGGGTTAGGAGAAATAAGGAGTGACTTCTAATGGGTATGGAGTTTCCTCCTCAGGTAGTGGAAACATTCTGGAATGAGATACTGATAATAAATGCACAATTCTATGAATATAACTAAGATGCAGAACTATATACTTTGAAAGAGTGAATTTTAGGTATGTTAATTACATCTCAATAAAGGTGTTAACCAAAAGAAGAAGACGGGGACTTCTGCTTTCAATTAGAGTATAGACAGCTGGACAGATTATTGTTTCCGTACTAATAAAGATAAAAAGCTAAATAACCTTCAAATTCACAAATTTTCCTAAGTTCAATAAAGGACTTGAATTCATAAGGCAACCAATAATGTAAATAAAATTCCAAAGAGCAAGAAGTCCCACCAAAGACAGATGAGATTCATGAATCATCTCACCTTTGACAGAGCATGGAAAAAGAAGTAGCCAACATACGGGCAAGTAAGAAGACATCAGTTCTTAAAGGACAGTGAAGGACTACACTTTGGAATAGTGGGGTTCTTTAAACGTAAGAGCAGTTGTGTAGCAGGCTTTAGTGAATTTTTCATGTTCTTCTTTATAAATTTTTACATTGTTTGAATCTTTCATAACAAAAATTTTTTCTTTGGATTATAAAAACTACAATGGAGGTGATTAGTTTGTTGTGGAAGAAAGGAGGGAATCTGCAAATGATATGAACAAGAAATTCACAGGACACTGAATGACCTCTAAACATACAAATAGTGGATAACTATACTCTTAGCTAAGAGAATGCAAAATAAAGAAAGAATAAAGTATTGTTTCATATCTGTATAGTAGCAAAATATTTTTATAAACTTTCCATACAATTTGTTGATAAGGATATGAGAAAATAGGGAATGAGAACTTATATGTAATTCTGACAGGAATATAAATTGTTATCACCATTATCTGGAAAAATCTATTAAAGTTGAGTATGGTTATACCACAGAAAGTTTCAGTTTCACATCTAGAATTATACACTATAGAATTTCTTATACAGTACATGGGGTATAAATAAGAATATACATTTCAGAAATAAGAAATCAGACAATAGTGAAAATAAACTATACCTGCACTAAAATGAATGAACTAGAATTACATATATCAACATAGATAACTCTCAAAAGCATAAGACAAAATGGAAAAAAAAACAAGTTGCTGAATCATATCTACAGAATGATACAATTTATATAAAGTTATAAAAATCTACAAAAGAACATTATATATTGTGTATCAATATTTAAACATAGTAAATGTCTGAAAACATGCATATAAAAGATGAACATGAAATTCATACTAAAGGAAAGAATGAAGGGAGATTAAGCCTAGATGGGGATAAAACAGGGTTTCAGATGATTTCTAGTATTATTTCTTTAAAAACCTATCTGAAGCAAATACGAGATAATGATAAGATTGTTGTTTGCTGCTGTATACGGAAACTGTCCACATATTTGAAACACTTAATACTAAAATTTAAATGAAAAATATCAAAAAAATTCTAAACTCATATAAGATTTGGCCCACAACTGGTTGTAAATGAAAATAATTAATTTTCAGTGTCTTTATTATAAAATAACAAAGATGAAAATAAACTATTCATTCAACTCAAGAAATTAGAAAATAATATAATCATTCTTTGGGGGTTAGGAGAAAAAACTAATGAAAATAAATAGAAAAATATATCAACATTGACAAATAAATGCGTTATTTTCCCTCAAAAGAGCTCCCCCACGCCCCCCAAAAAACTCTAGCAAGCATAGTAAAGAAAATAAAGACAGAAATAAAGCAGATCACAAACAACAACATTAAGAATTAGAGGAGATAAATAATGTAAAAACAACAAAGTAAATTATATGCTAATAAATTAATAAATTTGGAAATAAGGTGATTTTCTAGCCAAATATAACCAAATTAGATTCAATATAATTGAGAAAGAGCAATACACTAATATCAATTGAAGTAATTATGTAATTTATTGTAAAATCATCCCCATACTTGCCAGAATCAGTTAAACAGTTCATTTAATTCATCCCAATAATTTTAAACTACTTCAGAAATTATAGCATTTCAGAGAAGTTTATTTTGCAAAGCTATCATAACCCTGAGCCTAATACCTGAGAGAGCCCAAAACAGAACAACAAACCAACTCAACTGTAACTCAAAATAGTTAAATGGTAAATATGAAGGAAATCACTATAAGTGAACTTGATTTTTTTCCAGGAATGTAAGACTCATTCCATATTTTTAGAGTAAATATGTATTTTACCATAGTAATTGAAGTGATTGAAGGTAAACCAACAATATGTGGTTTCCTCAACTGGTATAAAAGAAGTATTTGAGAGAACTTGATATCTATTGGTAATGGAAAAATCTTAATAACCTCAGGGAAAAAGCTTACTTAACCTAATAAACAGTACTTATGTCAGACCAATGATAAATATTGAACATAATAGTGAAATAAGTTTATGAGAATTATCTGGGAATCTTTTAACTGTGAAGATTACTGCATTCTAGAAATTCTAATTAGGTAGCTACAGAATGGCACCTATGAATTTGTATCTGTACGACTTCCCTGATAGAATATTCTATGTTAGATAGTCTGTGGGATACACAGTGAGGAACACTGCACTACAGGTTTCCCATTAAAGACATAAGTAGTAAGAGTATGCCAACTATCACCACAATTATTCAGCATTTTCTAAAAAATGTCTTATCAAAGTATTATTTTGGAAATAATGCAAAAAAATATTCAAAGGGGGAAATAATTTTAAATATAGTAAATTTTATCCAGAGAAAAACAGGTAACACATGAATATTTATCAGAAATAATCAGAGAATTACTGGGCCAAAAAGTCAGAATGACAATATGGTAAAAATCTTCCCATTCCTCTCCATATGCATAGAAATTACAGATAAAATTTCTTTAACAGAAAAAAATGACATGTTTGAAAATAAGGACAAGAAATTCTGGAGACCAGAAATTACTGCATAATTTTTTTTAAGTAATTCAAGAGAATGTATGATATAACATTGCAAGGGAAAAGCAGGGGTAAAGACACATGGCATACACATGGCTGAAGTGGGAATGAGGTTTATGGACTCAAAACCCACAGATGCACAGAGGTCAATTCTGTGCACATTGGACACAATGAGGAAAAGTACTGGATTATTTACAATGAACAGCTCTACCTACTAGCCCAAAGACTCAACTATAAATAAACAATTAGACTTTCACAAGGAGCAAGAGCTGCTTTTACCAAGTCAACACTATTTACAGGTCTAGTATCAAAAAAGCTGAGAAAATTGTGTTACAAATCAAGTTCATAGTCATAACAACTAGGCAGGGGCAGGGGAAATGAAAATACAGTATTATAAGGTCACCAACATAATCTAAGGAGCACCTTAAAGAAATCACCAATGGAAGATAAGCTTAGAAATACAGATTTTAAAGTTCATTAAAAAAAATACTAATAACACAAAAGAATGATGAGACTGGAGAGTTGGTAACAATGCACAGAAATGATTGTAGAATTAACAATATTAAAATCCTTTCAAATAGCTCCAAGAACTAAAACAACACACACACACACACACACACACATTATTCTTGAAACTAGAATTTGGTTTATAAAACAAAAACATATATACAACTTTTAAAGTAAGAATATATGGATAAGAGAAGAAAATTGAAATAAGAAAATAATAATAGGATGTTGATGGATCCTAAAAAATAACACACAAATGGAGGAGGCTGTAAGTAGTGAGGACATAGTAGGTATAGTAGGCGTTGCTGTTTTGACAGAGATGAAGGAGGCAGATATGCATATTTTAATTAATGCAGTTTGGCATAATTGATTTCCTATTGCTGTTAATACATCTCACCCTTATTATCATATTATAGTTTCATATTCTTCCACAAGTGTGAAGTCCCCAGAGTAAAGATTGAAGATGAAAAACTGCTTTAGAATCTTTAAACCCTTAGGCTTTAAGTTTGTTCCTGATTCCAGGATGGCACCTAAGAGAAGAGCTTTGCAACTAAAGCTGTTGTCTGAGGTTATGTGCTGGCATAACCCACAAGTTTGTTAAAAATGCGGAATTTGAGGCCACAAACTAGACTATGCATTTTTTAGAGATTCTCAAGTAATTCTGACAATTTTAAACTTCAGGAATACTGACCTATAAGAGTATTTTTCTATAAAAGACAAAACAGTAAAAATATAAGGCTCTGTGGGCCATTCTGTCTCTGTGCAACTACCTGACTCTGCCATCTAGGAAGGAAGGAGTCATAGAGAACACATTAACAAATGAGTGTGGTAGGGTTACACAGAAACTTTATTTACAAAAACAAGTGGTGAGGCACTCTTACTTCTGGCCAAGATGGGATAGCCCCAATATCCCTCCCTTTTACAACTAAAAATAACTAGACATAATACCAAAAAAGAAAACCCCTAAAAACAAATAAACAAAAAGCTATGAAAGATTCTGAAAGGTGGAAAGAAGAACCCAGCCTGGCTAGGAACACAACTAGTCCTAACACAGTGGTGGGTTTCAAAGGTTTCCTTCTTGCCTCCCCTCCTGTATATCACAGATAGGGCACTGGAAAATCCTGCAACACAGAAGCAACAGTATAATTCTGCTGTTTCTAGCCAAAAGACAGAAAAAATGGTGGCTTAGTAGAAAAGGATATATGGTTTCTATACTTTAGTTGAACTGGCAAAATTCTGAGACCAGTAGAATCTGATAAGTTACATGTCTATAATACAATATCCAGAACTACTGAAAATATATATACAAAGAGATAAACTTAAAAATCTCACACATAAATCTAAAAGGAATTCTAAAAAATATTCAAGTAACCCATGTATGAACAAGAAACATAGCAAACTGAAAACAAAATGGCAACATAAACCTAATATATCAACAATTACATTAATGTAAATAATGACCTATACCCATGAAAGACATAAATTCGTGGAACAGAGGTGCACCCAAAAAACTCTCACATGGTCCATCTATGTGTTGTTTAAAGAAATTCTCTTTAACTATAATGATATAAATAGTTTGGAAATAAAAGGCATGCCATGTGTATTAGGATTCTCCAGAGAAACCAAACAAGAGGGAGGAAAGGAGGTAGATAGACAGAGAGACAGACAGATAGACAGAGATACATAGATAGACAGGGACTGATATTTATTTTAAGGAATTGGCTCATGAGATTACAAGGGCTGACAAGTCTGAAACCTGTAGACCAGAACAACAGGCTGGAAATTCCAATGGATTTGACCTTGCAGTCTTGAAACAAAAGATAGTCTGGCAAAATTTCTTCCTCTTCTGGAAACCTCAGTCTTTTTTCTTAAGTACCTCAAACGATTGAATGAGGCTCACCCACATTACAGAAGGTAATATGCTTCACTCACAGTCTATTTAATGTCAATCACATCTCAATAATGTCTTTACTACAACCTCTAGACTGTTAATTTACAAAACTGGGAAACATAGCCTAACCAAGTTAACACATAAAATTGACCATAAAACCAGGAAAATATTTATCAAATATAAACAGAAGTGTCTATATTAGTATCAGATAAAATAAGACTTCCAATTACTGAAAATTATTAGAGATACTGTGACAACATAAAAATAAAAGAGTCAATCCACTAATAAGACTAGAAATACTAAAGTGTGTATGCAACAAATATCACAGCTTCAAAATCATGAAGCAAAAACTGATAAAACTAAAAGGAAAAACAGATAAAAATACAGTTACCATTGGAGATTTCAATACCCCTCTAATCAATAACACCACTCTAAGAAACAATGATGGAATAATTGTACATTAAACAAAATGTGATCTAAACTTCACATCTCCTGCAAAAAAAATTTAAAAATATTTGCTGTATGAAAGACCACATGAAGATGAAAGAAAAGCTACCAGTTAGGAGAAAATATTTACAAACCACATATCCAAAAAAGGACTAGTCTCTAAGATATATAAAGATTTCTGAAAACTCAAGACTAAAAAACAAAAACAAATCCATTTTGAAACTGGGCAAAAGACATAAAGAGACATTTAGCCTAACATATAGAGATGGTAAGTACATGAAAAGATGTTTAACATCATCAGCCACTATGGAAATGCAAATTAAATATACAATGTGATACAGACACACCTATCATAATGGCTAAATTTTTGATAAGTGACACCATCAACTGTTGGAAAGATACTGAGACACTGATACCTCCTCAATTTCTGGGGGGAAAAATTAAATAGTATAGCCAGTCTGGAAAACAGTTCAACTGGATAGGACCCAGAAATCCCAACCTTGGGCATTTATCCCAGAGAAATGAAAACTTTTGTTCACACAAAAATGTTCATACACCAATGTTTTAGCAACTTTATTTTTAATAACTAAAAAGTGGAAATAATCCATATGTCTTTCACCAGGTGAGTGGTTCAACAAACTGTAGTACATCCATACCACAGACTACTACTCAACAAATAAATGATACATGGATACATGCCAAGCCCTGGATGAATCTCCAAATAATTATGCTGAATAAAAAAGTAAATTTGGAAGGTTACTTACTGTATGACTCCATTTATATAACATTCTTCATAAGACAAAACTATAGAAATGAAGATGTGATTAATGTTTACAGACTGCAATACAAAGGGGTGAAATGGGAAGAGAGTGATGTGACATAAGAGATGGCCTTTAGAAAGAGTAATAAAAATATCTTCACTGTCATGGAATAGCTCTCTATCTTGATTGTGGTGAGACTACACAAATCTATACATATGATAAAAGTGTCTGGAAAAATATTTTTTCTTTAAAGTACACTTGAAAAATAAGTTGGTAGGCCGTACTTTGTTTCCAAGCCAGAGTTTGCTGACCTCTGGCCTAGAGCTTTAAAGGGCTATGATCCATATTCCATAGATGAGGTGCTGAAAGTTTAGTGGTGTATATTGTAATCCCTAAAACAACTACTAAAAATTATAAGGCCATATAGTCAGAAACCAATAGAAGAATTGCAAAAGAATACTAAAAATTACTGAAATCATCCAAAAGAAGGCAAGAAAATGGGAATAAAGGAATAAAGGCATGATGAAAGATGTAAATTAATAAAGATAAAAAGAAAAATCAATCACAACTTTACAAGAATCATGAGGAAATCTGAAAGGCAAGTAAATACATAAGAGGATGTCCACTCTCACTAGTAATCATGGAATTCGAAAATAAAACCACAAAAACCAAATCACTTCATAGTCATTTAAGTATCAAATATTTTGAAGCCTGTCAACACTAAGCGTTGGTGAGACAGTAAAACCTACACTGCTTCAGGATGTATAAACTGGTATCTCTCACGTTGAGAAGCAGTTATCTTGTAGTGAGATTGTGCTTATCCTAATGACCCAGCAATTGCATTTGTAGAGAAAATAGAAAGATATAAATAAGCCACATAGAATATTCATTACATCATTGTTTATACTAAAAATAAGAAATACATGCAATATATTTTTATCTTTAATAGTCAGTTTTATTTTCTATGTTGAAGCCTTATGTACTTTCTACTTCAAAGTCCTATTATAAATATGCATCAGTCATTAGATAATGTACTGAAGTCCTATCCCAGATGTTTATATTTCCAGTACATTTTCTGTTGAGGAATTACAATCCATTATATAGGACTTTCTTTGTAATTCATAAATATACTTCATTAAAACTGAGGTTGAACAAATCCATCATCCTTCTTAATTCATTTAAAAAAACAAACTTTCACCAAAAAATAATAAATAAACCTTGTATTGGTTACCTACTATATTCCAGGTAGTGAACTAGGAGCTGAATATACAGAATTAATGAAGAGGGGAGAGAGCACTAAGATAGCAATATAAAAGTCCATACAATAATGAGATCCTGAATTAAAGTACTGCCAGTGGGATCTTTAAAAAGTTTTGATTCAAGAGATAAGATGAAAGTAAAAATGTGTAGGGAAGGCCAGGATCCTCACTGAACTTAAAGCACCTGATGATGTAACTGACCTGTTGCTAGGCTACCGCTTCCACACCTTTAGGCAATAAAGCTATTATTGCACTACTTAGAGAGCTCCGGTCCAGTGCTCTGCGCAGAGGCAGAGACGCTAGGCTTCAACTACCACCGGGAGAACAAGCCGGATAATAAACCCCTTCACCCCAAAGAAACATTCTCCTGTCATTTCTTTGGTCACACTGAATCCATAGCAAACTTTCCGGGGGCTGAAACCCATTTGCAAGACAAAATGACAAGATGAAAATGAGTTAGATCTTAGATTGAAATAAAATAAAGAGTCGCATGTTTCTTTACTGGGTGGTTGAGGGGATGGTGGTACTGCCAATGAGTTAAGGAATATAAGGAAGATACAGGTGTGAGGATAAAGATGGCTGAACACAGTTGGGATATTACTTTCACATGCCTATGAGACATCTTGGTAGAGAGGTCTAATGTCACATCTCTCCTTCATACTTCATACTGTTCTATTCTGGCCAAGACTTATTTCTGTTATTTTGTTTTTCTTTTTACATAAATGTTAATCAACCCTTACTTTCAGTTTCCCCTTCTCTGACTTTTCCAGTTCCACCTTTCTTCACTTAAAGCAATTAGAATTTATTACCATATCCCAGGTGTGGTGGTACCATGTGTCAGTGCAAGTGGACACATGTGTTCTCTGTGGTTTCCAACTGTCTTACAATTACACCAGAATTTCATTAGTCTTTCTGACTAGGGAAGCTTTCTGAGACGTAACACCTAGAGATACAAATACATTCTAGGGAAAAGCTTAAAAATCTCAGTGAATCTAAAGAGATTCTAGATGTCCACAACACAGGGTCAAATTGACCTCTGTATAAAGTTATATTTCTCTGAACTAAGCTGTCCATTAGTTAGACTTTACTGAATAAGCTAACTTTAGGTCATTAAGACAATGATTCAAGCTCACAAAATTAATACAGTAAAGACTTAATAATGAGTTACATTATTGGGTGTAGCTGCTGATCATTACATTATCATCACCTTGCTCTGTTCATGATGAAATTTCAAACAGATAAATAGCCAAATAGATAACTTTTAAATTGTGATTGTAATTCTTTATCTTTTGAGTGGAATCGACTTTTAATAAAACATGACAAGACTACCTCCAGGTGAATATATCTTGGTGAGAAATTCAGAAAGTCTATGTACTGAACTTAGCTCTGCATAGTAATTATGACAACTCCAAACAAGCACATCTATGGAAATCAGTTACTTATGCTTAGGATCTTGAATTATATAATTCAGTCTCATTTCCATAAATGGAATTAGTTTTTTAATCACAATTGGTTTCTCATAGCTATGTAATCAATTAGTATTTAGAGTAGAAAGATGTGATTGCCTTCCGTCTATTTCCTCCACTTCCAAAACACAAACATACAAGCTCTAATACACGGTATCACTTGAAGCCAGCTCCACTTACCTAAAGACCAAAGTCATGTTCCTTAACAGAACACTGTAACTGGGTTAACTCTTCTAACCATCAAATTTGTCATACAAAGTGTACCTCATGGTCCATATAATCAAGCTAATAATGATAACCACAATTTATTAACAATCAATACTTATTGAACACTTATTATGTACCAGGTTCTGTTCTTAGTGTTTACTATATATAAACCCTGTTAATCTCAAAGTTATCCTATGAGATGTGTTATTACTATTAGAACCATTTTAGAAATTAGTAAATGAGACAGAGAGACACTAAATAACTTGCCCAAGGTCACAGAGCTGGTGATTACCAGAGCTTGGTTCCAAATCCCAGGCCAGTCTGACTTCAAAGAGTATAGCATTAACCACCGCTCTATTCTACTAGAAAATGGCCAACTGGGAATCCATCCCAGCTGTCTTCTTACTCCAGAACCTTATTTTTATCTAATACTCTTAATGCCCTCTTAGTCTGTTATTTTGTCCATAAAAAATAACACTAAACAATATATTATAGAAACTTAGTAACAACCTCAGTTTATTATTCTACTTCAAATGTCTGAGATTTTCCTAGATATTGACGTAAGATTTGAATTCTTACCTCAGATCCTGTTTATGAACTAAAATGAATGAATGAATGAGGCCTCTTTGAAGGTATCTAATTAAATCAGTGCTTATTAAACTTAATTTTATCATGGAACATGTAGATGCTGCTTATAGCTAGAGTGTCACCAGCTTAGGGACACTGTCTATCCCAGGTCTTACCTGGCCACCTAAAGACTCAGAGAACTAATATTTCCTAATGATCTATAAACCTTTCATAAAACATTGGTTGCCAATCTGTCTAAACCTTTCTGATGCCTTTTTATTATCTTTGAACTTCACTAAAATTTTGATAATGATTTTATACTTTTCCATATAAAAAGAGTATAATAAATATATAAAAAGAATCTTATCTTTCTACTTTATTACACAAATGCTTTCTTATACACCTGTATGACAATTCACTCTATTCTGAGGTTCATACTGTAACCTCCACTGTAAGAAATAAACGTTATAAATCTAAAACATTAGTGGCTCCATACTACATCTCAAGAAGCACAAAGAGCAAGACTTCCGGGACTCACTTGGAAAACGACAGAGGATGCCATGAAGAGTCATACCCACTGTAGTGAATTTCACATCACACAAAGAGGAATGCACAATGAGTTGTATTTTGCATTTGAAAAATGGCATTATTATCTCACCATTAGAAAGGTCATGTTCCTAAAAGTTGTCTGTGTAATTATAAATGGAATCATTATTTAAATATAGTAGGGGAACTTATATAAAGAAACTCTATTTTGAAACCATAGCAAATAAAAATATTCAGTATTTTAAAAAATTGACTAAGGAAAAAATAACTAAAGCATTAGCCCTGAGTTTGACATCTGATTAAATTGCAAAAAGTTAAAATAACTTTTAAAACATTTCATACCATAATTTTCCAAATCAGTAAAGATCAATGCATGACTAATTGAGCCTTTTAGAATATGCCATGTGTTTCTAGAAACAAATATGAAGATAAAAATTTCTCAGTATTTTTATTGATGATAAATTTCAAAGACCTAAAATAAGAGAGAAGCCCAGAATTAGAGTGCATTTATAACAATGTTGGAAGAAGTCAAAGTAAGAGGAGAAAAAAGAGCTCTTTTGCTTACTTAGCTCTGTTATCTTGAAGAAATTATTGAACTCATTGGAGTCTATTTTTTCAGTTATAAAATGGATGACAGAGACTGCCCCTTCCAAGAAAAAAATTCCTATTCCTCCCATTAGGCAGAACTAATAACTCTAGACACTATATATATAAAATAGACATAATGAAACTCTGAAAAGTGGAGAGTAGAAGGAAGACCAGCTAGAAACCTCAGGACCCAAGGAACAACATGATGGTTAGTTTTCTGGTCTTTCTTTTTTCATGTATCACATACTTGGAGATGAAGAAGCTAGCAACCTTGAAATGCCAAAGATTGCAGACAACAACCAGTTCCGGCTCTCTCTAGTCACAGGACCAAGAAAGAGGAAGCTTGGAAAGTGATTTTAGGCAATTGCGGCTCTACTCTAGCCAGACACCATGTAGCATACTGTAACCTCAACACTACACATACCAGCAAAGGTTAAGTGAAGAATCAGGCTACTACCCTTAACAGAATGTAGTGAAATACGCCAATATCCCCACAGTAAGGATGCCTAGCTTATCAGAAGGTCCAGACAGTCAAGGACATCTAGACTGCCAAGAGGCCGAGTACCACAGGAACTTCCCAATTATAATGCATGTGCACCGTGCAAGTACCTTGGCCGAAAATAACCCCATCTCATTAAAAATAACATTTAAATCGAATTAACATTGTGGTTTTGGTCCCACTGTGGGCTTCACTTAGGTCCTTATGGGTAAGTTGCCTGTTCGCTGAGAAAAAAGTTATATAACCTAGAACTGCCAACCTGTCAATTAATTGAGGTAAGATGCAGGTCAAAACTTCCTGTCATTTTGAGAAAAAATAAAAGCCAACCTAACCCAAATAGCAATGCTGCCTCTGGTTTCTGGACAGCCCGCTCTCCACCCTTCTTGAGAGGGTACTTATGCTTTGCTTAATAAAGTCCTGCTGTTTAGAAGTGTCATAAGTCTGTCTCTTGAATGAATTCTTTCCTTTGAGAAGACAAGAATCGGGAAAACACAGCACATCCTGCCAGTAACAGAAAGAAAACAGACAGGGAAGAAAAAAAAAAGGAGAGAGTGCAGCAAAGCCTCAGAGACCTGTGGGATTATCACAGAAGACATTCATGCCGCTGGGCTTCCAAAAGGAGAGGTGGAAGAAAGTAGGCCTAAAAAAGTACTCAAATAAGTATTTGGTCAGGAAACTTCCATAATTTGGAAAAAAAAACCCAACACATTCAGAAAAATTAGAAATCATGAAACTACAGATTCAAGAACCTGAGAACCCCAAACACGATAAACTCAAAGAAATTGTCACTATGACATTATCATAATCTATTTTCTAAAAACTAAGAAAAAACCTTGAAAACAACCAGAGATAACATATTACCTGTAATGGAAAGAAAAAAATGACAATGAATCATTAATATTCTGTTATAAACAGAAAACATGGAGGTCACAAGGAATTGGCACAATATTTTTCATGTTCTAAAATAAAAGAAGGGTCAGCCTAAATTCCTACATTAAGAAAAAACACCTTCAGGATTGAAGAGGAAATCAAGACATTCCCAGAGGAAGGAAAATTAAGATTTTGTCATCAGAAGACGTTACCTAAAAAAATAAAGTTCCTAAAGGAAGGTCCCTAACAGAGAATGACAAAAGAAGGAACTTTCAAACATCAGGAAAGAAATAAAACATTATGCAAAAATATAAGTAAATACAGTGGGCAGTAGACATAGCTTCTTGGGGTTTTCTAAATCACATTAGAGGGTTGAAACAAAAATTAAACATTGTATGAAGCAGTTTTAAATGGCTATAGAAAAAATGTTTAAGACAACTGAATTATAAATGGGGGAGAGTAAAGGGAGTAGGTTTCTACACCTCACTAAAAGTGGTAAACTGACATCAATAAATTGTGATGTTATGTGTCTATAACGTAATAACTAGAGCAACTACTTAAAGAGCTACACAAAGATTCATGAAAAAAGATTAGATAAATCAAAATGGAACTCTAAAAACTTTTCAAGAAACTTATGGAAAGGTTGGGGGCGGAACAAAGACAGAGAAAAAAACTGAAAACAAAAAACAGATGTATCAACAGTCATATTAAATGTAAATCATCAAAATACACCCATTAAAACAGATATTAACATAACAGATTTAAAAACATGACCCAACTACATGCCATCTCCAAGAAATTCACTTTAAATATCACAATACTATCAGGTTGAGCATGAAAGAATGGAAAGTTTTGTATCATGTAAACATTAATCAGAAAACAGAAGGTATGATACATGCATAATTAGATGATAGATAGACAGACAGATAGATATATGATAGATATAGATAGATAGGTGATATTAGTTCTGTTTCTCTGGAGAACACTGGTAGAATGAAGCCTGATTCCTCTCTCCTTGAACATGGGCTGTCTTCAGTGACCTTAGGGACTTGGGAGTCTAGATCAGAAGAAGACATGCAGCTTCCTCTCAGGCCCTTTGGAATACACCCTCTTGGACCCAGCTACCATGTTAAGAGGAAGCCCACATAAGCCCACTGAGAAGGCCCTCCAGTGAGAGGAACTGAAGACCCTGGCCAATAGCCGGCACCAAATTACCAACTGTAAGAACGAGCCATCTCAAATGTGGGTCTTCCAGCCTGGAACAACTGCCCAGCTCAATCCACGTAGAACAGAGAAAGTCGCCCCAGTGAAGCCCTGCCCAAATTGTAAACTAAATTGTGAGCAAACTAAATTTTGTCATTTTAAGCTATTAAACCTCCTGGCAGTTCATTATAGAATAACAGCTAACTGGGACAAATATATTCCCCAACCATTCTGAAGTCCTCTGAAAAAATGGTTATATGTGTGTAAATGTTTGTATATACATTGGAAAATGTTCACATATGCGATTATTTAGCTAATAAAAGAATCACACCAAACTGCTGGGATGGTGGTAGGGAGCAGAAACAAAAGTGAAAGAATTTCCTTTTGAGATTTCTACTTTCTTTACGTCAAGCCCATGTAGTATTTGGAGAGAGAGAGAGAATAAATGAATAAAGTGGCTTACAACAGCTCTCCCTGTCTCACAGGCAGCACCAAGCATATGTTCACCATTATTTCTCTTATTCTATAAGAGAACGAGGACATGAGCATCAGCCAACAATCTTGGGTCCCTCTGGCACAAGCAGCAGAGATCTTACTAATTATGAGCATCCCCCTCCCACATGTTGATTTTCTCAGCCCTTAGCAGGGGTTTGGCCCCCAAGAGAGGGGCAAGTGCCAGGCTTGGGGTCAAGCAGCCTATGGTCAAAGACCAGATTTGCTGTGCTCCAGCTGTGTGACCTTGGGCAAGTGAATTGCTCTCCCCACCCCGTGCCTCACGCTCCCCCTTAGTAAAATGGCATAATAATATACCTATGGGGATTGGAGGAGCAAGCCACGTGTTTGTCTTAGTTTGGGTTCCCCGGAAATAGACTATAATACAAGGACTCAAGTGAAAATACTTTTTTCTAAGACAAGAATCCAACTGCAAGTCATTTGTTTGGGTGGCAATCCCAGGAGATGCCAACTAAGAGAGAGAGGAAACATAATATAGCAATAAAAGGGTCAATCCACCAAGACATACCAATCCTAAATGTGTGTGCATCAAACAACTGAGTTCAATATATGTGAAGCAAAAACTGGTAGAACTAAAAGGAGAAATAGACAAGCCTACAATTACGACTGGTGACTTTGTTAGGCGGTTGTTTATTTTCCCTGGCCCTTGTCCCTGCCACAACAAAGAATTGAAGAGCAGAGACCCCGTAGTGAAGCAGAGTAAAAGTTTTATTTAAAGTTATGCACTTAAAGAGAAAGTCTGGGTGTCCTCAGAGAGAAGGCGCCCTGAAAGGTTGAAAAGTTTTATTTAAAGTTTCACACTTAGAAAGTGCAGGTGTCCTCAAAGAGGAGATGCCCTGAAAGATTGGGGGTCCCCTCTTTTAAGGATTTTTCAGGAATGTGATGAAGGGCTAGGGGGTGTAAACAAGATGTTTATCTTTTATGAGAGACATTAAGTCTCTTCTCTTCTATGATCAATTCTCTAGGTAATTCTGCAAAATTAACATGAGACATTTACTGATCCAGTTTATCCCCAGGATAGCAGCTTCCCTCTGGGAACATGTCAATCAAGACCACCTGCCCTGTCCCCAAGGTGGGCTGAGGTATTGTCTGTTTGCTAAAGAATATGTTAGGAATCTTACTTCGTAACTTCCTGGCTTTTAGAATATAATCTTAGCTTTAGGATGGAATCTTTCCTGTTCTTACTATACTATTTATATCTGGGCTTGTTTGGAAAATTAATCATGATGTTTGTCTCCTGCCCAGGTTGCAAAATTACTTGATTACAGGCTGGAGGAGTTAAAAACAGCACATAGGTCAAGTTAAAGAATAAGCTGGGCCTTTGAGCAGGCTAAAGTGAATTTTACAGTGGCATGATCTAATTGACACAATGAAGACATGGGTTGTACTTAGATACTTTTCTTTATCTGGGGAATATTTGGACATTCCAATTTACCCCTGGCCTATGGAGCTTCAACTGATTAACTCATTAATTCTGAGTCTTTTCTGGCTCTCTCGTTTTGTATGGTTAACTCTCTCCACCTCACTCCTATCTATTTTTCTGCCTAACAACTTCAAAAAAAACCCCTCAACAATTAATAGAACAACTAGAAATAAAGTCAGCAATGATACAGAAGTGCTGAACAGCACCATTAACCAACAGGATATAATTTACATTTATAGAACTCCACCAAATCACAGCAGAATACATATTCTTTTAAAGTGCCCAGAGAACATCTACAAAGGATAGACCATATCCTGGGCCACAAAACAAGTCTCAACAAATGTAAACATCACTGATATACAGAGTGTGTGTGTTGAACACAATGGATTTAAATTCAAAAACAAAAACAGAAAGATAACATGAAAATAACCAAACACTGAAATGGAACAACACTCTTCTAAACAATTCACACATTAAGAGACATCACAAGAGGAATAAAAAGAAATACACTGAACAGAAGAAAAACAAAATTACAACATATCAAAATACATAGGACATATCTAAAGCAATACTAAGAAAAATATTTACATCACTAAATGCATCTATTAGAAAAGAGGAAAGATAAGAGCACAAATCAATGAAATTGATAACAGAAAAACAACACAAAACCAATGGAAGAAAGAGGTGGTTCATTGAAAAGATCAGCGGTTCATTCTAGGCCTTTTTGTGTTCATTGAAATTGATAAAACTTTAACAAGACTAACAAGAAAAAGAGAAGATACAAACTACCATATCACAAATGAAACAGGAACTATCACTGCAGAACCTGAAGACATCAAAAGGATAATAAAGGAACACTACAACAACTATAAAAATAAATTTGGCCATTAGGTTAAATAGGTCAGTTCCTTGGAAAACACAAATTACCACAACTAACCTGTTATATTAAAAACGATTTTTACAGCCCTATAGCTATTAAGTAAATATAATTACTAATTTAGAAACTCTAAGAAAAATAAAAAGAAATGTAAAGACTCAGATGATTTCACCAGAGAATTCTACCAAATCTTTGAGAAAGAATTAACACCAATTATACAAAATCTCTTGTAGAAAATCAAAGAGGAAAGTATAATTCACAATTCTTTTAATGAGGCTACTATAAACCTGATTCCAAAACTAAAGTGCAAAAAATATGTTAAAGTACAAATGTCCCTCATAAACACAGGTGCAAAAATCCTGAAAAAAACATTAACAAATAGAATCCAGCAATATAAAAAAAATCAGTTATACACACTGACAAAGTAGGTTGTATTCCAGGGATGCAGGAACTTTTAATATTTGAAAACCAATAACTGTAATAATCATTTAACACACTAAAAAATAGAACTCACATGATCATGTCAATTGCTGCATAAAAATGCATATGACAAAATTCAACACCCATTCATGATAAAAACAATCATAAAAATTAGAAATAGAAGGCAGTTTCCTCAATTTGATAAAGAACATCTACACAAAACCTGCATCTAACATTATTTAAAGCTAAAGACAAATGCTTTGCCCCTAGAACTGAACAAAAGGCAAGGATGTCTATGCTGACCATTATTAATCATCATAGTGCTACAAGTTCTAGCCTCTAATAAAGCAAGAAAGGGAAAAAAAAACATACAAATGAGAAAGGAAGAAATAAGACTGTACCCATTTGCCAAAGACATGATTTAAAATCTAAGTAATTCATGTGAAAACTCACAGAATAAGGGTATTCAGCAAGATCATAGGATACAAGATTTAAAATACATCTATCAAATGTATTTCTATATGGAAGCAATGAACACATTGTCACTGACATTAAAATGCAATACTATTACAATTACTCAAAAAAATAAGAAATACATATGTGTAAATCTAACAAAACTTGTAGGACTTATATGCTGAAAACTACAAAATGTTGATCAAAGAAATCAAAGAACATCAATAAACTGAAAGACATACAGTGTTTACTGATTGGAAGACTCATAATAATAAAGACATCAACTCTCCACAAATTGGTCTACAGACTTAACAAAATTCCTTTCAAAATACCAGCAAGATTTTTGAAGACACAGACAAGCTTACTATAAAATTTACAATGAAAGGCTCAGGTCCAAAAATAACTAAAATAATTTGAAAAAAGCAGAGTTACATGTTGGGACTATCACTTTACCAGATATTAAGGCTTACTATATAGCCACAGAAATCATGACAAGGGGATACTGACAGAGAGATTAATGGAATATAAGAGAGAATCCAGAAAGACATCCACATTATGCCCATGTGATTTTTGATAAAGTCAAAAGCAGTTTAAAAGAGGCCAGATTGTCTTTTCAACAAATGGTGCTGGAGCACTTGTACATTCATAGTTTTAAAAAAAACTGATCCTCAACCTAAACCTCACAACTTATGCAATAATTAACTCAAAAGAGATCATGGAATTTAATGTCAAATGTAAAATTATAAAACTTTAAAAAGAATCAAAGAAAAACACTAGAATCTAGGGCTAGACAAACAGTTCTTAGACTTGTCATCAAAAACATGATCAACACAAGAAAATTTGATATATCATACTTCATCAAAATTGAAGATATTTGCTCTGTAAAAGACCAAGTTAAGAGAATGAAAAGTTGTAGTGGTAGGAAGTATTTATAAACTACATACCAATAATAGACTAGTTTATCTCAAAATTCAACAATTAAAATAAACAACTAGAAAATGAACAAAACACATGAACAGATATTTCACCAAAGAGGATTTAGAGATGGCAAATAAACACATGAAAATATATTCAACATCATTAGCCATGAGAGTTTTGCAAATGAATGACATGGTGAGCTGTAACTATACACATTTGAGGATGGCCAAAATAAAGTGACAATATGAAATGCTGGAGAGGAGTAAAGAATCACTTACACATTGCTCATAGGAATGTAAAATGGTACAGCCACTGTAGAAGGGGTTAGTTTCTTTAAAAAACGAAATATGTACCTAACATACAAGTTAGCATTTGCACTCCTGGATATTATCCCAAAAGAAATAAAAACTTATTCATAGGAAAATGTGTACCTAAATTCTTATAGCAGCTGTATTCATAATAGCCAAATACTAGAAGCGACTCCAATTCACTTCAACTTGTGAATGGATACAAACTGGGAGCTTGGAATACTACACGTAACAACTTGTATGGATCTAGAGTAAATCATGCTGAGTGAGAAAAGCCAATCCCCAAAGGGGTGCATATTGTATGATTCAATTTACATAACATCTTTTGAAACGGTGTTTTTTAATCCTAAATGGTGAAATGGTGAATTTAATCCTAAAATTTTAGGAATGGAAAACAAATTAGCAGTTGTCAGGGGTGAAGGTAAATGTACGATGGGAGGGAAGTGCGAGTGGCTACAACAGGACAATATGAAGGATCCTTGTAGTGATGTATCATGATTGCATCAGTGTCAACGTCCTGGTTGTAACCTTATATTACAGTTTTGTGAGATGTTTCCACTGGGAGCCTGGTTAAAGAGTACACAGGAGCTCTACTGTTTCTTAAAGCTTCATGTAAATCTACAACTTTATTACAATAAATTCACCCTTTGTTAAGGGAGAATTTCTCTGACTGACCAAAGCAAAAGGCTCAACATCTAAACTTCTCAAAAAAAGTGTGATAGTTCAATGAGATATCTTAAAATGAAGGATTCACTTTGGGAATAACAAGCCCTGCTTGGTTTCAGTATCAGAGGCTGCCTATTTTTTACGTCACCTTTTTTTGCCAAGCCTTATAACATTCCCCACAGATGGCACTCAAGCTCCCCACAGGTAAAGAGAAAGTTGTGAACCAAGAAACTTAAGGTTGGAATATAAGGGAATGAGAGATAAGCCAGATACATGCTTAAAAATATTTTCTGAAGTATGGAAAACAAATCTTTTATGTCATTCTCATAAATAAAATTTAACAACAAAAAAGTTTAATCTGAAAAGTGGGTAATACTACCTATTTTGTATGTTGTACATGAAATTAAATGGGATAATATTAATTACAACTTCAACAGTAACTCCAACTCAGAATTATAGTCTTCCTCATGAGGCTGGAGTAAGAGAATTGAGGATAATGAGAATATGACTGCTTCAAGGGGTAGAGGGTAAAAGATAAATAAAACAAAACCAGGACAAAAATTATATAATTTGAGGCTGCACCTCTATCGAGAAAACTCCTTCATCTGTCAGTTCAAATATTCCACACTGTTTAAGGACTGAATTTGATATAGCAAGTTGCCAAAAGATTTGCTCTATTATTCCAATTTATGGGTCTGTTCACTTCCTAAATTAGCAACCCTTCACCACACACACACACTTTGCTTCTAAGCTCCACAAGAACAGGTAATAAGTATTACATCTCTGTGTCATTACCACATGCATACAGCCTGGCACTTAGGAAGTCCACAGATATCCATATCCTAAGCTACTGTAAGTGTGGTCCACAGACCAGCAGCATCAGCATCTCCAGGGCATTTGTTAGAAATGCAAAACCTAAGGCCCTATTCCTGACCTACTGATTAGGAATCTGTGTTTCAACAAGATCCACAAGTGATTTATTTACACATTCAAGTTGAAAAGCATTGCTCTAGACAATCATCAGTTAGAATGACCACTTTTGTGATAGCATGTTTCAAGTTAGAAAATAAAATATATATAACCCGTTGTATACACTATCAAATAATTCTAGCGCCTTCCCTTTGTAAAGTTTGTCATTTCTGCTTTGAAAAATTCTGAGTATCTATCAAGCCATACTGCTTTCCCATAGGTACTGGAATAAAAGATCTTGCTAACAGTTTGCAAATGTGGATAAGGAAGGAGTATCAGAAGGAATGTGAAGAAGTCCCCAATCCTGAATCAAGCAATTACTTCCATCTCTAATTTATATCTCAGCTGTCACATCACCAAAGCTATACATCACATAGTTCAGGTTATATTTATCTCCTATGGAACATCCAGTGATTGCTCAGGGGCAAAGAGAAAATGAAACAAGGCAAGTGTAAGTAATAGGAGGAGATTAACTTCAAATCTGATTGAGTGTCATAGCTGAAAATATGTCAATATTTCATTTATTTTTGCTCAACAGTCCTGATGATTACCATAATATTACTTATATACATTTGCCATTGCTAATCATTGTCAATACTCAAGCTCAAAAGCATAATTATAATGTATGTTACTAAGATAATAAGAGACTTGCATCAAAATATCAATGGCAAATATATTAAATGCACCTTAAATTGGGAGAGGCTTTCTTTATGATTGTTTTGAGATAAAGAGAGCAAGTTTCAAAACAAAGTAATTTCCCAAATAAACAGCAGTTATTTATCAAGGGGAAAATGAAATACAATAATTTAATAGACTATAGTCTACATATTTACACATTAGCATATTTAGAAATATAATAAGTCACTGTATTCTAAAAGACAAAAATCTTAATTTTGCATTATTATTATAATAGAACAGACATTACACAGTAAGTGTTATTTGCTAAGTAGAATAAAGAATTGGGGAATGAATCCTCAAAAGACCAATTCTAGAAACACAATCATTCCCATTATCTATATATACAGACAAAGAAGTTAAGTGCACAGATTTGGGGACTGGCTGCTCAATCTCAAGTGACAGAAATTTAGACGTAGGACAGACTTTAGTTGATATTTCTATGATTCTTAGTATCTACATAACATTGTCATGAGCCTCTCTATTCTACTGCCACCCACCAAACTCCTGCAATTCCTAAGTGGTTTTCAATCTCTTGGCTTCCACAGAAGTTCCTGCTTCCTCTTATAGTATCTACTGCATACCACCACCAAGAATTTTGCTGGCCCTTCAACTCCTGTCCAAATTTTTCTCTATCATCACTAATTTTTCTCTTTCCCTACTTTCCTCTTTTCCTTTATTCATCTCTCCTCCCTAACTGGGGCAAACATTAAAATTCCTGTGCTGCTTTCCTACAAATTACACACACACAAAATTATTTTCTCTTATGAGGTGTCAGTGTTACAAGATAGATCCTTGTCTAACAGGAAACCTAATGCTTGCTGATAAGCTAATACTTTTTAAAAAGCTCATTGCATTGAAATAGTTGAAACTTAGAACAGTAGCTAAAATATCTATGAATCTGATTCCATCTAGGACCATCAGAGCCCATTGGAGACAAAGCATTTTCTTAAGAAAAAGACATAACATTTGTACCTCACTAGAGTATCCAAAATGCCAATCAAATATAAGATCATCCTTAAACACCATGTTCAGTCCTGCCTCTGTGCCTTTGTTCACATTATACACGTGTCCAGGTATATTTTTCTCTGCCTCTACATATAAATGCCAAGCTCAAGCCTTATGTTTTCCAAAACATATTAACATGAAATTCCTCCTTGACCTTTCCCTTCCTTACCATCCTATTTCTGTTTTGTTCTACTTCCTTCTTAAGTCTTCTTACAGCTAGATCATAGTACAGAAACTGGGTCATTACTTGTGAGTCCTCCACATTTGTATGAAGATGCAAAAGCTAGACATGTTTAGTAGGGGGCAGGATAGAGATGGAGGACATTGTTGGTCATGCTCTACCTACTAACAGATGGACCCATGGACTAGAAAACCTCTATTAGGTTGCTGGATTGCACACTAGGAATTCTCCCTTCTAGTTATACAATGTTTTCTTCCTGAATTAATTGTTTATTGCTTTATCATGGAGACAAAACTTTTGAAGAAAATAAGCATTTTCAATCAGCAGCTGGTAAAATATCATAGGCTTTGGAGTAAGAAAGACTTGGAAATAAAACTCAACCACCACCAATTAGTTATATGATCCTGAGCAAGTTATTTAACTTCCTTGCACCCAATATAAAATGGGGATTACAATGGCATCTATTATAGTGGATGGCATGACTGTTTAGATTGCCATAATATATGAACAATGTCCTTCATAATGCCTAGCAGTCAATAAGCAGAAGCCACATTATCTATTCAACTGATATCACAGAGCACTCACTAAGTGACAGTCCTGTGGTGAGCACTAAGTATATAGAGATAAACAAGATTTACATTCTCTGCCCTTGAGCAGCTCAGTTATTTGGTTCATATGAGCTTGAAATCAGGCTTTTGCCTAGGCTTCTGCCATTTGAGGTTAAACATCTAGTACCAAATTTTTGCAGTCAATAAACTCACCAGATTCTTTAAACAGGATTTACTGTAAGACTACCATGTACTTACACAACTGAATATTTTAAGTGAATTATATAATTTTTGCTGAATTTCACCTAGGTGAGAAGTTTTTTAAGCCCATAATTTTAATTTATTTTCTATAATTTGATTTTTACATTCAATGTATTATCTAATACTACCAATAAAAATGTATTGTCTGTCTACCTTTCGTATTCAAGTTATTAAAAATTGTGAATTGGACAGGATCAAAGACCCAGCCCTAACTCTAAGTCATGGTTAATTAATAGTCAATACTCTTGTACTATAGTTGTGTATCTGCAAATCCTTCAAAATACAGAATTTATCTTTCCAAATATATCACAGCACTTAGCACACCACCTTCTGCTAAAAGAAGAAATATACACTGAAAAATGTATTAATAACCTAGAGATAATTTTAAACCACAGCATAATCATTATGCCATTAAACTGTGGATGAATAATTATTGAATAATGGCATAGACATAAACCTAAAGGAATTTGGTAAAACCAATATCAGGGAGCTTAGGGATACTTTTACAAAGAGAGTAGGATTTTAGTTGAGAATTTTCTGGCAAAAAGTAGGACTAAAATTTTGGGTTGTTTTAGACACCAGGGGATATTAAATGCTGACTAAGGTATTTCTATTTCAAACAATGGAGAAGCACAGAAGGTTTTTTAAAAGGGGAACTCACGTCACCAGTTTTATATCTTAGAAAGACATGAATAACAACAATGCTAAATAAAAGAAGACATGAACATAAAATGGGTGAGGAATTAACAATGTTTTAAAGCACTTATTAGGTACTTTCATATAAATTGTACAATTTAATCCTAATGAAGATTTTGTGATATAGGAATTATCATCTACATTTTATAAATAAGCAAATCATCTGAGAGGATATATGATTTACACAAGGCTGCAAAACTAGTGTAAATAATATTACTTCTGTATCCCAATGCTGTGCATAGCATGTAATATAGGCTGATAATAACAGTTGTTTTATCATTAATTACTCATAAAATCCTCCATTCCAAAGAAAATGCTTCTTTTCAACCTACTTACTGTGTTGGAATTGACACAAAGAGTCATAGATGATAATGATGCCAGGTATTATAAGCATCATTATTTGTATAACAAGTTTACTTAAAGAAGTTTTGTATGACCTAATTCCATCCTCAGAAGTGTCCTGTGAGTGTAAATACTATGAATTCCACTTTATAAATGGGGTAACTGAGATCCAAGTCATTTATCTTAGGGTTCATGCCTTACTTATGGCATAGTTGGGACAACTGATTAATTCTGGTGGGCCTATTTCTTAAATCAAAATACTTTTGCAAGCTGGAATTATCTTAAGTACTTGCTTCAGACATTGGAACTGGAGAACAAACTAGAGCCAATATTAACCTCGACATTATGTCTTGTATGATTCACTAAGTGTTCCATGTTTGGCATTATTTGTGGAACTCAGAAAGAACTCAGAACAACTTCAAGCCCTGTTCCAAATCTAGAAGACTACATAAAAAGCAAGATGGCCTATAGTGTAGTACTTAGTACTTCATAAACCAGATGTACTGAAAATGTCAGAAAATTTGAGATGTCAAGCACCCCTAAAGAGCCAAGATCCTACCAGTCTTCCTTGTGAGCACAACAGTTCTTTATCAGGACAGACTTCTGCTCCTGAACTATTTTTATTACCAATACCTCCTTTTAAAGGCAATCATTGTGAAATTAGACAAATGCAGAAGAAAGTGTAAGAGTTCTGTACTTCAGAGGAAAAGATGGTGGCATGATAGTGGTAACCAAAGGGGAGGGGTGTGGGAGGGCTGGTCGGGAGGGAGGGAGATGGGAATTGAGGGGTATTAGGTTTAGTACACATAGTGCGGGGGGGGCACAGGGAAAACAGTGTAGCACAGAGAAGGCACATAGTGGATCTGTGGCATCTTACTACACTGATGGACAGTGACTGCACTGGGGTATGGGTGGGGATTTGATAATATGGGTAAATGTAGTAACCACATTGTTTTTTCATATGAAAGCTTCATAAGAGTGTATATCAATAATACCTTAATAAAAAATAGATGGTCGCATGAGTAGGGTGGCAGAAATCTGCTCCCAAAACCATATATATTTTGAAAATACAGCAAATACAACTATTCCTAAAAGAGTGACCAGAAGATACACTACACCAGCCAGTCTACATCTGCAAGAACCCAACATTTCACAGAAAAAGGGTAAGATACAAAGCCATGACTTGGTGGGACCCGAGGACATCCCCCACCCCAGCTCACCAGTGGGAGGAAAAGAATCAGAGTGGGGAGGGAGTGGAAGCACAGGAGTGCTAAATAACCAGCCCTAGTAATCTGCCCTGGGAGCACAGACACACACATTGCATGGTGCTTTGGATATTAGAGGAGCGGAAGAGCAAAATCTGAGACTAAGACTGCAAACAGGTTCCCACAACCGGCTGCCCTGGAACAAAAGAAAAGCAGGTACTTTAAGAGTCTTAAAGGGACAAGGGTTTAACAGGTGGACAAAATCGTCCTGGCACACTCAGACCAGCAGGCAGGGAACTTTAAGGAACTTTGGGTGCCCTATCCTGCTGGTTGGCAATGCAGCCCTGAGGCCCCTCACGGTGATAAGTAGCCTGCTGTACCTTCCTCCCGGCCAGTACCTGCAAGCAAACTGGTTGACCCTTCATTGCAGCAGACCAGTCAGAGAGCAATCCAGCCTACAGCAACCACACAGCTTAACACAGAGGCTTCTCCCTGTGCGCAGTTAACTGGCCCAGATCCAGAGGCTGCTCACTGTGCACAGTTGACCGGAGCAGACAGCAGAGAGAGGCATGGATATGGGGAGGCATGAAGAAGATTTGTTCTTGTGGCAGAGCACACACCACTCGCCTGAGATCCCAGTCAGCACCCTAGGCCATCCCAAGGGCCACCACGCACATGGAAGCTTATGGGATTAACACAGAGGCTGCTCCCTGCATGCAACTGACCAGCACAGAGAGCAGAGACAGGCACGGAACCAGGAGGCACGAAGGGGCTTGCCTCTTGTGGCAGAACATGAGCTGCTGGCCTGCAACCTGTGCCAGTGCCCTATGCCATCCCAAGGGCCACCCCTCCCATGGCAGCCTAGGGGATTAACAAAGAGGCTGCTTCTGGTGTGCAGTTAACCAGCACAGAGAGCAGAGACAGACAAGGTTAATTGCAAGCAGTAAGTTTGTTCTCCCAGCTGACACACATGCCCCTCACTAGCAACCACTCCCATTACCATGAAAAGGCTGAAGAATCTTATTCAATACAAAATCCGTCAAACACCAGAAAGAGGGCTTGGTGAGACTGAAATCACAAATCTTCCTGAAAAAGAATTCAAAATAAAAGTCATAAGCATGCTGTTGGAGCTACCAGAGAAATATTCAAGAGCTAAGGGATGAATTCAGGAGGGAGAAAACAGAAATGAAACAAACAATGGAAGGACTTAAGAGCAGACTGGATGAGGTGGAAGAGACTGTGAATGGAATAGAAATACGAGAACAGGAATACAGAGAAGCTGAGGTAGAGAGAGGAAAAGGATCTCTGAATATAAGAATATTAAGAAAACTGTGTGACCAATCCAAATGGAACAATATTTGCATTATAGGGGTACCAGAAGAAGAAGAGAGAGAAAAAGGGATAGAAAGTGTCTTTGAAGAAATAACTGCTGAAAACTTCCCCAATCTGGTGAAGGAAATAGTCTCTCAGGCCACTGAAGTCCACAGATCTCCCAACATCAGGGACTCAAGGACGACAACACTAAGACATAATAATATGGAAAAATCAAAGACAAGGACAGAGTGTTGAAAGCAGCCAGAGAGAGAAAAAAGATCAACTACAAAGGAAAACGCATCAGGCTATCATCATACATCTCAGCAGAAAACTTACAGGCCAGAAGGGAATGGCATGATATATTTAATACAATGAAACAGAAGGGCCTTGAACCAATAATACTGTCTCCAGCAAGATTACCATTTAAATTTGAAGGAGGGATTGAACAATTTTCAGATAAGCAAAGGTTGAGGGAATTTACCTCCCACAAATGATCTCTATACTGTATTTTAAAGGTACTGATCTAGACGGAAATATGTCTAAGGCCAAAAAGATGTCACCAGAGAAAATAAAACCACAGCAAAGGAAGTAGAGCAACTAAATACTAACTAACTGAAATATAAAATCAACTATCCACAAAGTCATTCAAGGGAAACAAAAAGAGCACAGAATAAAACACCTGACATAAAAGACTGGAGGAGGAACAAGACGAAGGGAGAGAACTAAAGAATCATGATACTGTGTTTATAGTAGCATAATAAGTGAGTTAAGTTAGATGGTTAGAGAGTAAAGAAGCTACCCTTGAACCTTTGTAACCACGAATCCAAAGCCTACAATGGCAATAAGTACATATCTTTCAATAATCACCCTAAATGTAAATGGGCTGAATGAACCAGTCAAAAGACAAAGAATAATCAAATGGATAAAAAAGCAAGATCCATCTATATGCTGCTTACAAGAGACTCAATTCAAATCCACAGACATACACAGACTAAAAGTGAAGGGATGGAAAAAGATATTTCATGCAAACAATAGGGAGAAAAAAGCAGGTGTTGTAGTACTTGTATCAGACAAAATAGACTTCAAAACAAAGAAAGTAACAAGAGTCAAGGAAGGACATTACGTAGTGGTAAAGGGGTCAGCCGAACAATTGGACATAACCATTATAAATATCTATGCACCCAACACAAGAGCACCTACATATGTGAAACAAATACTAATAGAATTAAAGGAGGAAATAGAATGCAATGCATTCATTCTAGGAGACTTCAACACTCCACTCAATCAAAAGTACAGATGAAACATACAGAAAATAAGGAAGGAGACAGAGGCACTGAACAACACAATTGAACAGATGGACCTAACAGACATCTATAGAACATTCCACCCAAAAGCAGCAGGATACACATTCTTCTCTAGTGTACAAGGAACATTTTCCAGAATAGATCAAATACTCAGCCACAAAAAGAGCCTTAGTAGAGAGGGGTCGGAAGATGGCGGCGTGAGTAGAGCAGCGGAAATCTCCTCCCAAAACAACATATATCTATGAAAATATAACAAAGACAACCCTTCCTAGAATAAAGACCAGAGGACACAGGACAATATCCAGACCACATCCACACCTGAGAGAACCCAGTGCCTCGCGAAGGGGGTAAGATACAAGCCCCGGCCCCGCGGGAGCCGAGCGCCCCTCCCCCCAGCTCCCGGCGGGAGAAGAGCAGGCAGAGCGGGAGGGAGACGGAGCCCAGGGCTGCCGAGCACCCAGCCCCAGCCATCCGGGCCAGAGTGCAGGGCCCTCGATTCTGGGAAAACAGGGCAGCAAGAACAGTGAGCAGGCACTGGAGGCTGGGCGACAGAGGACATAAGAAAAGCGCGCGACCATTTTTTTTTTTTTGCTTTTTTGCTGCTTTGTTTTGGCGAGCGCTTTTTGGAAGTCTTAAAGGGACAGGGACCCCAATATTAGGGAAACAGGGCAGAAAGACCGGTGAGCAGAAGCCTGAGGCTGGCACCGGAGAATAAAGAAAAACGAACGACCACCTTTATTTTTAATTAAAAAAATTTTTTTTTCTTGTTTTTTTTTGTGGTCGTTGTTTTGTTTTGGCGGGTGCTTTTTGGAAGTCTTAAAGGGGCAGGGCGGGTCACTTAATCCAGAGGTAGGGAATCCGGGATCTCTGGGCACCCTAACCCCTGGGCTGCAGGGAGCAGGGAGGCCCCTTACGGAGATAAATAGCCTCCCAGCAGCTCCTGCTCCAACGCGACTCCACCACTTTGGAGTAGCTGCCCGAGCCAGGCCACGCCCACAGCAACAGCGGAGATTAACTCCATAGCAGCCGGGCAGGAAGCAGAAACCCTGTCTGCGCGCAGCTGCGCAGCACAAGCCACTAGAGGCCGCTGTTCTCCCAGGAGAGGAGGGCCACAAACCAACAAGAAAGGAAGTCCTTCCAGCCGTCACTCGTCCCAGTTCTGCAGACTATTCCTATCACCATGAAAAGGCAAAGCTACAGGCAGACAAAGATCACAGAGACAACACCAGAGAAGGAGACAGACCTAACCAGTCTTCCTGACAAAGAATTCAAAATAAGAATCATAAACATGCTGACAGAGATGCAGAGAAATACGCAAGAGAAATGGGATGAAGTCCGGAAAGAGATCACAGATGCCAGAAAGGAGATCGCAGAAATGAAACAAACTCTGGAAGGGTTTATAAGCAGAATGGATAGAATGCAAGAGGCCATTGATGGAATTGAAATCAGAGAACAGGAACGCATAGAAGCTGACGTAGAGAGAGACAAAAGGATCTCCAGGAATGAAACAATATTAAGAGAACTGTGTGACCAATCTAAAAGGAGCAATATCCGTATTATAGGGGTCCCAGAAGAAGAAGAGAGAGGCAAAGAGATGGAAAGTATCTTAGAAGAAATAATTGCTGAAAACTTCCCCACACTGGGGGAGGAAGTAATCAAACAGACCACGGAAATACACAGAACCCCCAACAGAAAGGATCCAAGAAGGGCAACACCAAGACACATAATAATTAAAATGGCAAAGATCAAGGACAAGGAAAGAGTGTTAAAGGCAGCTAGAGAGAAAAAGGTCACCTATAAAGGGAAACCCATCAGGCTAACGTCAGATTTCTCAACAGAAACCCTACAGGCCAGAAGAGAATGGCATGATATATTTAATACAATGAAACAGAAGGGCCTTGAACCAAGGATACTGTATCCAGCACGACTATCATTCAAATATGACGGTGGGATTAAACAATTCCCAGACAAACAAAAGCTGAGGGAATTTGCTTTCCACAAACCACCTCTACAGAACATCTTACAGGGACTGCTCTAGATGGGAGCACTCCTAGAAAGAGCACAGCACAAAACACCCAACATATGAAGAATCGAGGAGGAGGAACAAGAAGGGAGAGAAGAAAAGAATCTCCAGACAGTGTATATAACAGCTCAATAAGCGAGCTAAGTTAGGCAGTAAGATACTAAAGAGGCTAACCCTGAACCTTTGGTAACCACGAATTTAAAGTCTGCAATGGCAATAAGTACATATCTTTCAATAGTCACCCTAAATGTTAATGGGTTGAATGCACCAATCAAAAGACACAGAGTAACAGAATGGATAAAAAAGCAAGACCCATCTATATGCTGCTTACAAGAAACTCACCTCAAACCCAAAGACAGGTACAGACTAAAAGTCAAGGGATGGAAAAACATATTTCAAGCAAACAACAGTGAGAAGAAAGCAGGGGTTGCAGTACTAATATCAGACAAAATAGACTTCAAAACAAAGAAAGTAACAAGAGATAAAGAAGGACACTACATAATGATAAAGGGCTCAGTCAAACAAGAGGATATAACCATTCTAAATATATATGCACCCAACACAGGAGCACCAGCATATGTGAAACAAATACTAACAGAACTAAAGGGGGATATAGACTGCAATGCATTCATTCTAGGAGACTTCAACACACCACTCACCCCAAAGGATAGATCCACTGGGCAGAAAATAAGTAAGGACACGGAAGCACTGAACAACACAGTAGAGCAGATGGACCTAATAGACATCTATAGAACTCTACATCCAAAAGCAGCGGGTTATACATTCTTCTCAAGTGCACATGGAACATTCTCCAGAATAGACCACATACTAGGCCACAAAAAGAGCCTCAGAAAATTCCAAAAGATTGAAATCCTACCAACCAACTTTTCAGACCACAAAGGCATAAAACTAGAAATAAACTGTACAAAGAAAGCAAAGAGGCTCACAAACACATGGAGGCTAAACAACACGCTCCTAAATAATCAATGGATCAATGACCAAATCAAAATGGAGATCCAGCAATATATGGAAACAAATGACAACAACAACACTAAGCCCCAACTTCTGTGGGACACAGCAAAAGCAGTCTTAAGAGGAAAGTATATAGCAATCCAAGCATATTTAAAAAAGGAAGAGCAATCCCAAATGAATGGTCTAATGTCACAATTATCGAAATTGGAAAAAGAAGAACAGATGAGGCCTAAGGTCAGCAGAAGGAGGGACATAATAAAGATCAGAGAAGAAATAAATAAAATTGAGAAGAATAAAACAATAGCAAAAATCAATGAAACCAAGAGCTGGTTCTTCGAGAAAATAAACAAAATAGATAAGCCTCTAGCCAGACTTATTAAGAAGAAAAGAGAATCAACACAAATCAACAGTATCAGAAACGAGAAAGGAAAAATCACAACGGACCCCACGGAAATGCAAAGAATTATTGGAGAATACTATGAAAACCTATATGCTAACAAGCTGGGAAATCTAGGAGAAATGGACAACTTCCTAGAAAAATATAACCTTCCAAGATTGACCCAGGAAGAAACAGAAAATCTAAACAGACCAATTACCAGCAACGAAATTGAAGAGGTAATCAAAAAACTACCAAAGAACAAAACCCCCGGGCCAGATGGATTTACCTCGGAATTTTATCAGACATACAGGGAAGACATAATACCCATTCTCCTTAAAGTTTTCCAAAAAATAGAGGAGGAGGGGATACTCCCAAACTCATTCTATGAAGCTAACATAACCCTAATACCCAAACCAGGCAAAGACCCCACCAAAAAAGAAAACTACAGACCAATATCCCTGATGAACGTAGATGCAAAAATACTCAACAAAATATTAGCAAACCGAATTCAAAAATACATCAAAAGGATCATACACCATGACCAAGTGGGATTCATTCCAGGGATGCAAGGATGGTACAACATTCGAAAGTCCATCAACATCATCCACCACATCAACAAAAAGAAAGACAAAAACCACATGATCATCTCCATAGATGCTGAAAAAGCATTTGACAAAGTTCAACATCCATTCATGTTAAAAACTCTCAGCAAAATGGGAATAGAGGGCAAGTACCTCAACATAATAAAGGCCATCTATGATAAACCCACAGCCAACATTATATTGAACAGCGAGAAGCTGAAAGCATTTCCTCTGAGATCGGGAACTAGACAGGGATGCCCACTCTCTCCACTGTTATTTAACATAGTACTGGAGGTCCTAGCCACGGCAATCAGACAAAATAAAGAAATACAAGGAATCCAGATTGGTAAAGAAGAAGTTAAACTGTCACTATTTGCAGATGACATGATACTGTACATAAAAAACCCTAAAGACTCCACCCCAAAACTACTAGAACTGATATCGGAATACAGCAAAGTTGCAGGATACAAAATCAACACACAGAAATCTGTGGCTTTCCTATATACTAACAATGAACCAACAGAAAGAGAAATCAGGAAAACAACTCCATTCACAATTGCATCAAAAAAAATAAAATACCTAGGAATAAACCTAACCAAAGAAGTGAAAGACTTATACTCTGAAAACTACAAGTCACTCTTAAGAGAAATTAAAGGGGACACTAACAGATGGAAACTCATCCCATGCTCGTGGCTAGGAAGAATTAATATCGTCAAAATGGCCATCCTGCCCAAAGCAATATACAGATTTGATGCAATCCCTATGAAACTACCAGCAACATTCTTCAATGAACTGGAACAAATAATTCAAAAATTCATATGGAAACACCAAAGACCCCGAATAGCCAAAGCAATCCTGAGAAAGAAGAATAAAGTAGGGGGGATCTCACTCCCCAACTTCAAGCTCTACTATAAAGCCATAGTAATCAAGACAATTTGGTACTGGCACAAGAACAGAGCCACAGACCAATGGAACAGACTAGAGAATCCAGACATTAACCCAGACATATATGGTCAATTAATATTTGATAAAGGAGCCATGGACATACAATGGCGAAATGACAGTCTCTTCAACAGGTGGTGCTGGCAAAACTGGACAGCTACATGTAGGAGAATGAAACTGGACCATTGTCTAACCCCATATACAAAAGTAAACTCAAAATGGATCAAAGACCTGAATATAAGCCATGAAACCATTAAACTCTTGGAAGAAAACATAGGCGAAAACCTCTTAGACATAAACATGAGTGACCTCTTCTTGAACATATCTCCCCGGGCAAGGAAAACAACAGCAAAAATGAGTAAGTGGGACTATATTAAGCTGAAAAGCTTCTGTACAGCAAAAGACACCATCAATAGAACAAGAAGGATCCCTACAGTATGGGAGAATATATTTGAAAATGACACATCCGATAAAGGCTTGACGTCCAGAATATATAAGGAGCTCTCACGCCTCAACAAACAAAAAACAAATAACCCAATTAAAAAATGGGCAGAGGAACTGAACAGACAGTTCTCCAAAAAGGAAATACAGATGGCCAACAGACACATGAAAAGATGCTCCACATCGCTAATTATCAGAGAAATGCAAATTAAAACTACAATGAGGTATCACCTCACACCAGTAAGGATGGCTGCCATCCAAAAGACAAACAACAACAAATGTTGGCGAGGCTGTGGAGAAAGGGGAACCCTCCTACACTGCTGGTGGGAATGTAAGTTAGTTCAACCATTGTGGAAAGCAGTATGGAGGTACATCAAAATGCTCAAAACAGACTTACCATTTGACCCAGGAATTCCACTCCTAGGAATTTACCCTAAGAATGCAGCAATCAAGTTTGAGAAAGACAGATGCACCCCTATGTTTATTGCAGCACTATTTACAATAGCCAAGAATTGGAAGCAACCTAAATGTCCATCAATAGATGAATGGATAAAGAAGATGTGGTACATATACACAATGGAATACTACTCAGCTATAAGAAAAGGGCAAATCCAATCATTTGCAGCAACATGGATGGAGCTGGAGGGTATTATGCTCAGTGAAACAAGCCAAGCGGAGAAAGAGAAATACCAAATGATTTCACTTATCTGTGAAATATAAGAACAAAGGAAAAACTGAAGGAACAAAACAGCAGCAGAATCACAGAACTCAAGAATGGACTAACAGGTACCAAAGGGAAAGGGACTGGGGAGGATGGGTGGGTAGGGAGGGATAAGGGGGGGAGAAGTAGGGGGGTATTAAGATTAACATGCATGGGGGGGTAGGAGAAAAGGGAGGGCTGTACAACACAGAGAAGGCAAGTAGTGATTCTACAACATTTTGCTATGCTGATGGACAGTGACTGTAAAGGGGTTTATAGGGGACACCTGGTACAGGGGAGAGCCTAGTAAACATAATATTCGTCATGTAAGTGTAGATTAGTGATAGCAAAAAAAAAAAAAAAAAAAGGGCAGTTCCTGTGTGGTAACCTCCAACGAGTTCTACACAAGGGTATAAAGGGCATATAAAAGTGTAGGCAAAGGGTCTGTTTGTGTTTATACAGAGGATCAAAGCCTAATTGGGCTACCCCGAAAATGAACTAAGATACGATATGAAAAAGAACTTCCAACATCTGCACTCTCGGGAAGACTCATGCCAGAAGATGATCATCAAAAAACCCCAACAAAGATCCACGCACTGCTACAGCTGTAGATGCACTCATCCCACCAGTTCCTGGACTTGCCATGGGAATGAGGAAGGAGATATCTAAGCTGGCCTGTGCATACAGTAAAACAACAAAATTGGACTGGATCTATACTGTTGGAACTCAACCAAGAATTTGGAGAAGTGCAAATTGTAGCGCTCCAAAGTCTTACAACTACAAACTATTTATTGTTAAAAGAACATATGGCATGTGAACAGTCCCCAGGAATGGGTTGTTTTAATTTGTCTGATTTCTCTCAGACTGTTCAAGTTCATTTGGACAATATCCACCATATCATAGATAAGTTTTCACAAATGCCTAAGGTGCCTAACTGGTTTTCTTGGTTTCACTGCAGATGGCTGGTAATTACAGGTATGCTTTGGTTATGTAACTATACTCCTATTATGTTAATGTGTGTGTGCAATTTAAGTAGTAGCTTAAAACCTATACATGCTGAAGTTACTCTACAAGAAGATATATCAAAGAAATAATCAATCTTCCCATGTTTTCTTCCACCTGCTACTTCTATAGGTTTTCTTCTTCCTTCCTAATTACAACCCTCAAATAGAATTCGTGCCTCATATCAAATTTACCGAGTATCATAATTCTTCCAAGTGGTAAAGACACCTCAAGACAAATGCTGGGCATAGAAGCCACAGGGCATAAATATGCAAAGAAGTAAAAAGCTAACTTTTTCAAACAATAAGGCTTCTCTCTCACTTACCAACTTCACATTTCCCTGTATGGCCCCGGAAGATGACTGGTTAGCCAGAGACGGGTAAGATTCCTCAAGGGAGGAACAACCTAAGACAGGCACAGTCGCAGGGGGGCCATCAGGTGAGAAATTGGGGGTCAACAGAGGTGAGGCTTAGAACCTCACCCCCCCGCTCTGAGAGAAATCTTCTGCATACGTGGATGTTTTATTGCCCTTGTCTAGCTTGGATTAACACATAGTCTATAGGCACACACCTGATCATCTACATGTGCTCTCTTACAACACTAAACTATGTTTTCTACCTTTATCTTGTATCTACCTACCACTTCAGCATTTTATTAAAAATCATAATAATAAAGAGAGAAATGTGGTATCCACATATAAATGAAGTATAAAAACCAAATGAGTATTCATATTTGAACTGACTGTTTATAGTTCATAATGCATGAGCAAAACCGAAAGTTTCTGTGATGACTGCCCTTGTACTGTTCACTATGTAACTTATTCATTATGTAAGAATTTGTTCTCCATGTAAAAACTTGTTTGTTATGCCTCAGAAGATTGGAGACTGACAAAAATTAGGCTTGGGGTGGAATAATGATTGTGCATTGAGCATTGACTCCCCTATACAGAATTTTATTGTCGTTAACAACCATTTGATCAATAAATATGAGAGATGCCCTCACAAAAAAAAAAAAAAAAAAAAAAAGGGACAGACTTCCAATGGTAAAATAAATTAGTAACCGGGATGTAATGTATAGCATAGGGAATATAGTCAAGATATTGTAACAGCTTGGTAGGGTGATAGCTGGAACCTAGAATTATGTATATAAATGTTCTACCACTGTGTTGTACACTTGAAACTCATGTAATGTAATACTGTATGTCAACTACCCTTCAATAAAAAATAATTATTAAAAAAAAAAAAAAAAAAAAAAAAAAAAAAAAAAAAAAAAAAAAAAAGAGCCTTAGTAAATTCAAAAAGATTGAAATTTTATGAACCAACTTCTCAGTTCACAAAGGTATAAAACTAGAAATAAATTGTACAAAGAAAAAAAAAGGCTCACAAACACATGGAGGCTTAACAACATGTTCCTAAATAATGAATGGATCAATGAACAAATTGAAACAGAGATCAAGCAATGTATGGAGACAAATAAACACAACAGCACAATGCCCCAAAGTCTGTGGGATGCAGCGAAGGCAGTTCTAAAAGGAAAGTATATAGCAATCCTGGCCTATTTAAAGAAGGAAGAACAATCCCAAATGAATAGTCTAGATTCACAATTACTGAAACTGGAAAAAGAAGAACAAATGAGGTCCAAAGTCAGTAGAAGGGGAGACATAATAAAGATCAGAGAAGAAATAAATAAAATTGAGAAGAATAAAACAATAGAAAAAAATTAATGAAACCACGAGTTGGTTGTCTGAGAAAATAAACCAAATAGATAAACCCCTGGCCAGACTTATTAAGAAAAAAACAGAATCTACATAAACAGAATCAGAAATGAGAAAGGAAAAATCATGATGGACACCACAGAAATACAAAGAATTATTAGAGAATACTATGAAAAACTATATGCTAACAAACTGGATAACCTAGAAGAAATGGATAACTTTCTAGAAATATACAAACTTCCAAGACTGACCCAGAAAGAAACAGAAAATCTGAACAGACCAATTACCAGCAATGTAATTGTATCGGTAATCAAAAAATACCCAAGAACAAAACTCCCAGACAGAACGATTCACCGCTGAATTGTTTCAGACATTTAAAGAAGACATAATACCCATTATCCTTAAAGTTTTCCAAAAATAGAAGAGGAGGGAATACTTCCAAACTCATTCTATGAAGCCAAATACTCTAATAACAAAACCAAGCAAAGACACCACAAGAAAAGAAAACTAGAGACCATATCCCTGATGAACATAGTTGCAAAAATATTCAACAAAATACTGCAAACCGAATTCAAAAATACAACAAGAGGATCACAGACCATGATCAAGTGGGACTCATCCCAGTAATGCAAGGATGGTACAACATTCGAAAATCCATCAACATCATCCATCACATCAACAAAAAGAACAAAAACCACATCATCATCTCCATAGATGCTGAAAAGCATTCAATAAAATTCAACATCCATTCATGATAAAAACTCTCAACAAAATGGGTATAGAGGGCAAGTACCTCAACATAATAAAAGCCATATATGACAAACCCACAGCAAACATCATACTTAACAGTGAGAAGTTGAAAGCTTCTCCTTTAAAATTGGGAACAAGACAAGGATGCCCACTCTCCCTGCTATTATTCAACATAGTGCTGGAGGTCCTAAAAACAACAGTCAGACAAAACAAAGAAGTAAAAGGCATCTAGATTGGCAAGGAAGAAGTCAAACTGTCCCTGTTTGCAGATGACCTGATGTTGTACATAAAAAACCCTAAAGAATCCACTCCAAAACTATTATATCTAATACCTGAATTCAGCAAAGTTGCAGGATACAAAATTAATACACAGAAATCTGTTGTATTCCTATACACTAAAGATGAACTAGCAGAAAGAGAAATAAGGAAAACAATTCCATTCACAATTGCATCAAAAAGAATAAAATACCTGGGAATAAACCTAACCAAGGAAGTGAAAGACCTATACCCTGAAAACTACACATCACACTTAAGAGAAATTAAAGAGGACTCTAATAAATGTAAATTCATTCCATGCTCTTGGCTAGGAAGAATTAATATTGTCAAAATGGCCATCATGCATAAAGCAATCTACAGACTCAATGCAATCCCTATCAAAATACCAACAGCATTCTTCAACGAACTGGAACAAATAGTTGTAAAATTCATATGGAACCACAAAAGACTCAGAATAGCCAAAGCAATCCTGAGAAGGAAGAAAAAAGCAGGGGGGATTATGCTCCCTGACTTCTACTAAAAAGCCACAGTAATCAAGACAATTTGGTACTGGCACAAGAACAGACCCATAGACCAGTGCAACAGAATAGAGAGTCCAGATATTAACCCAAGCATATATGGTCAATTAATATACAATAAAGGAGCCATGAATATAAAATGGGGAAATGACAGCCTCTTCAACAGCTGGTATTGGCAAAACTGGACAGCTACATGCAAGAGAATGAAACTGGATTACTGTCTAACTCTATACACAAATGTAAACTCAAAATAGATCAAAGACCTGAATGTAAGTCATGAAACTATAAAACTCTTAGAAGAAAACATAGGCAAAACTCTCTTGAATATAAACATGAGCAACATTTTCATGAACATATCTCCCTGGGCAAGTGAAACAAAAACAAAAATGAACAAGTGGGACTATATCAAACCAAAAAGTTTCTGTACAGCAAAGAACACCATCAGTAGACCAAAAAAAAAACCACTCTAGGAATTCCACTCCAGGAATTTACCCTAAGAATGCAGGAGCCCAGTTTGAAAAAGACATGTGCACCCCTATGTTTATCACCGCACAATTTACAATAACCAAGAAATGGAGGCAACCTAAGTGTCCATCAGTAGATGAATGAATAAAGAGGTGGTACATATACACAATGGAATATTATTCAGCTATAAGAAGAAAACAAATCCTACCATTTGCAACAACGTGGATGGAGCTAGAGGGTATTATGCTCAGTGAAATAAGCCAGGCAGAGAAAGACAAGTACCAAATGATTTCACTCATCTGGGGAGTATAAGAACAAAGCAAAAACTGAAGGAACAAAACAGCAGCAGACTCACAAATCCAAGAATGGACTAACAGTTTCCAAAAGGGAAGGGACCAGGGAGGATAGGTGAGAAGGGAGGGATGAAGGGAATAAGGGGCATTACGATTAGCACACATAATGTAGGGGACACAGGGAGGTCTGTACAACACAGAGAAAACAAGTAGTGACTCTAGGACAGTGACTGTAATGGGGTATGTGGTGGGGACTTGATAATGTGCGGAATCTAATAACCACAATGTTGCTTATATAATTGTATATTAATGATACCAAAATTAAAAAGAAAAACTGTTCTGTCATTCTTATACTTGTGTTCTATAGTCTATTTGACCAGAGTCAAATAAAAAAAATCCTAAAATTAAATAATAGTAAAATATGTAACAATACCTATATATATGTGTGTATGTATATATACATACACACATATATATAGACACACACACACACATATATATATAGGGTATATATAATTTAGACTTTTCAAGCCAAAGTTATCTTTCTGTGTCTGACATGGAGAGGACTAAAAACTTTAATTCCTATAATATAGTACCAGCTTTTCTTCTTGGTGGAAGCCAGTTATAAACCAATTAATATATAACTCACTCAGATAAAATCTCCTCATGGAGAATTACAAAGACTGTTGAAAATACTTTTGTTGGGATGTTATTTATTTTTCTTAGTCTTTCCTCTTAGAATAACTGGTCCAGTTATTAAAGTATAATTTTTTATGGTTGAATAATATACCATTGTGTATATATGTACCACCTCTTCTTTATCCATTCATCTATTGAGGGATACGTTGGTTGCTTCCATATCCTGACTATTGTAGTAATGTGGCAATAAACATAGGGGTGCAGATATCTTTATTATTCAGCCATAAAAAAGAAAGAAATCATGCCATTTGTGACAACATGGGTGTACCTAGCGGGTATTATGTCATGAAATAAGCCAGGCAGAAGGAGACAAATAACATATGATTTCATTTATATGTGGAATCTAAGAACAAAAGAAAATGAACAAAACAGCAGTAGACTCATAGACATGAGAAGTGACTGGTGGTTACTGTCTTCCCAGTGGGTTTCAGCCCTGGGAAATTTCACTATGGACTCAGTGAGACCAAAAAAATGACAGTGGAATGTTCTTGGAGTGAAAGGTTTTATACCCAAGTTTATTCCCACGGTGCCAAGTCAATCACTAGAATCCTGTCCACTCAGAGCGAGTCTGCATGCAGCAAGCCAGTCTCTCCCTCTGGGCCTCTCTGACCCTACAGCCATCTCAGTCTCTATCCTTGGCACTGCCACCACTCCAGTCTCATCTCTTGTCACCCCGAGCACTGGGTGGAGCTCTTTATATAGAGTCAATAACAATGTATTTCCCACACGTGTGTAGTGAGCAAGCCAACCAGGGCCAGGTAAGAATCCTAGCCACAGGAACCTTCACTTTATCCACAGTTACCATGGGGGGGAGGGCTTGTGGGGGGTGGGGAGTGTGAGGGGGATAAAGATGCACAAAAATCTCAATCATAATGCAAGTTGGTCATGGGGATGGAAGTGCAGCACGGAGAATATAGTTAATGATTCTGTACATCTTTCTACATTGACAGATAGTAACTGCACTGATTGGGTTGAAGATTTAATAATGTGAGTATCTGTTGAATCACTGTGCTGCTTACTTGAAAGCAATATAATAAATCCCACTAAGCCAATCTTAACCAAATCATTATTTTTTTTAATTGAAGTATAGTTGACATACAATCTTATATTGGTTTCAAGTATATGACACCGTGGTTCAACGGTTACCCCCATTATTAAATCATCAACCCAACCAGTGCAGTTAACTATCTGTCAATACAGAAAGATGTTACAGAACCACTGACTATATTCTCCATGCTGTACTACCATCCCTGTGACCAACCTACATTACAATTGATTATTTTTATGCATCTTTATCCCCCTCACTCTCCCCACCCACCCACCCTAAGTCCTCCCCCATGTTAACCGCCAGTTACTTCTCAGTGTCTAGGAGTCTACTGCTGTTTTGTTCATTTTGTTTTGTTTTATTCTTAGATTTCACATATAAGTGAAATCATACGTTATTTGTCTTCTTCTGCCTGGCTTATTTCATAGCATAATACCCTCTAGGTCCATCCATGTTGTTACAAATGGCATGATTTCTTTCTTTTTTATGGCTAAATAATATTAATGGGATTTAACTTTACAATGATTTTGGGATAAGTACAACTAGCCTTACAACAAAATCACTCTGCTTTATCACACCTCCTAAGAAAGCTGAGACTAGAAGTACATTATGTAGGTTATGAAATTCACAGCCATAATATATTCATTACTGAGATCTTGGGCTATCCTTCCAAAATTCTAATGCTTGTCCCTGGATCTCTCACTGCAAACAAGTATTGGTGACTCATAATATAAGTTTCATATGATTCTAAATAGGCTAATTTCAAAATTCATTTATGGCATTTTCTTCCATATTTTGTAACTCTTTTGTACATTTTCTTCCATCAAATTCAAGTTTCTAACATTCACACATAAACATTTCAATTAAATTTGCTGTTCTTGATAAACTGTGCACTCACAGTTGTATTTCTCATCCAAATGTCCCTCTGGTAATATCTGCAGGTTTTCTATAGCATAGCACAAAGCCAAAGGGTAATTCAAGCACTGCACACTAAGCTAGTGTGCAAACATGCCAGTAGACAATTTTCACAAATTTATCATAAAGTGAAGCTGAATGTTTGGAAGATAATAGGAGGAAACTAACAACTAAAATCATCAAGTCACAATCCATCTCCCTTTCATCACCTCCTTTATAGCCTCCTGATAAAACTCTCATTTCACATGCTCAGGCACCACTTAACATAACTTAGTGACAAATGGAGATGCTGTTTCACTGGTAGTCATACAATATAATTAATCAACTTTCTAGAAAATTTGGGGAAACATATCTTTTCCAGAGCAAAAGCTGTTTCATTGCAGACATATGTTCTAAAACATGAGTGGCATATGCACCAAGTTTATTCCAAATGCCTTTTGAAAACTGGAAGCAAAGCTTAATCTGTGTCCTAGTTTGCAAAGCATCAAATCATCTAAATCTATTTGCAGTGATTTTATCCACTTATTTTATCATTCATATATTTATTTCTTGATTCCTACTAATGTGATTTTTGATGTATTGACTTAACTGTCAGTTAATTAGTTCAATTGCTTCATTGGATTAAATTAATAGTCCCCAATTAATCAAACGCTAGGTGTTACTATGAAAGTATTTTGTAGTTGTAATTAAAGTCCCTAATCAGTGGAGTTAAGGGAGATTATCCCAGATAATTTGGGTGTGTCTGTCTGCGTCTTTTGGAAGGACTTAAATGCAGGGCTGAGGTTTCACCAGGGAAAAAAAGAAATTCTGCCTGTGAACTACAGCTTCCACCAGTGCTACAGGTTCAAACTTTCCCACAATCTTCCCTTCCTGACTACCTGTCCTAGGGATTCAAGGCTTGCTTAGTCAGTTCCCACAATCATGTAAGCCAATTCTTTGCAATCTATCTCTTCCTTTTGCATACTCTCTCTCAATCTCTGTCTCTTTTTCTCTCTCTCTCTCACTGTATATATATATATACCCACACAGACATCTACATGAGTTAATTTTGTCTTAACATGTCTAGGCTATAGTATCCACTGATTTAAGTTGCTGTGAAAGTATTTTAAATACATGGTTAACATCTAAAATCAGTTGAGTTTAAGTAAAAGGAGATTAACCTAGATAATGTGGGGGAGCCTCATCTAATCAATTGAAGTTCTTAAGAGCTAAAGTGAACTTTCCCAGAGAAGTGAGTGAGATATAGATCACACACTTATCCCTTTATTCTTATTATATATTATATTGTTATATGTATAATGTATGTTACTATACTATATATATATAATGTATATATATCTTCTATTGAGTTAGTTACAAATAGATAAAAGACTTTGCATGTGTTCTCTAGGACATACAGATATAGATAGCTCATCATCTAGTAGAAAAGATAAGAAATAAAAAATATACAATAGTGATAATAAATCTATAAAAGAGGTAAAGGTAAAGTGATTTGGAAGTTCAAAGGAAGAATTATAGATTATAAACTGGAAAAACCCAAGAAGGGTTGAACCTAATGATTAATCAATTTATATCTGATTTTATTTAGACTATATATAAGACATATAAAAGTCAGAGTTTTGTTCTAGTTCTAAAATTACAAAAAATATATTACTTCCATTTTAAGTTCCTTTTCACTGTGAACTCTTGAATTCATAGATATCTATCTCATGTATTCATAGATGCATGCATACACACACACACACACATATATATATATATCATAGATATAGGCAACAGATGATGGATTGAATGATTAATCAGAACTCAGCAAATGAGTATGACTTTTATGGTGTTTACTCCATGGTACAGTGTAGTAGTTCAATACTTGTCCTAGAAAGCTGTTGTCTTGAGGGCAAAAGTGTACTCTAATCCTTTGACACAATGCAGAAACAATTTAGAGTAAGAGGGAGGATAAATAGACTAGAATGTCCCTAAGGGAATGGGATATTTTTTAATGTAATATTTTACCAAGCTACTTGTGTACACACACTTAATAAATACAAGTAAAATTTGTGGCAATTACTCTTCTTTTCTGGGACAAATCCAAATTTTGCATTTAGTTCAGACTTGACATCACTAATGGGGCTAGTAGCCAATCTTATTTGGTAGAGCAAATCACAGGTGCCATAATAATCAAACAAATATATATTCTGGCCACACTGCCACATTTGTTTTTGCTTCTAGTACGCTCTGTTGAGTCTTTCATAATTTTTTTTGTTCTTGTTCATTTCCTATAATTAATTTTCACTTTAGATTTAGATAGCTGCACAAGCAAGTGGCTTTTCACTGATGAAGTTAAGAGAACTCAGGCACAATCATTAATAAATCTCAAAATCTTTTTGAAAAACAGAAAAGCATTCAATTAAATTGAGCAGAGGGCATTTCCCACCTAGTCAAAAATTTAATGCCAATCAGGTTCCTAGATAAACAAACAAAATTAGGGTTTTAGCTATGAAAGAAAAAGAGCTCTCTCCATGCACTAGGAACACAGGGTTAATGGCTATCCTGGTGTGGGAACCCACATGGCAATAACAAACCATATAAAGACAACATAGTAAGTTTAGTTTGAATAAATTGCACCAAATGGCTCCCTATTTACATTTGTTCAGATTCACTTTAAAATGTATTATGTTACCACCTAGATGAAATAAATGAGAAGCTCCAAGTGCAGTTCTAAGTTCTCAACCACCCACAGTAAAGCTCTCTCAGCAGGAGCACTGCTGCTCAGGAGCAGGTACTATGACACATTTTTTATCAGAGTTCTACTAATTAATTCCCCTAGAATGGTATATCTGAGAGAAACAAAAGCATTCTTTTGTTGAAATCCAAGACACTTCTATGAAAAAGAAATTTTCATTTTCATTTAAAGAACGTGACAGTTCACAAACTTGGCTCCTATGTGGTGTTCAAAGAAAAAGAGTGAAGGTCCAATAATACCACAAACCTTAATCAGAAGTTGAAGAGCTTGGAACTGACAAGTATAGTAGACAATTATCTCTTAAAGTCCACCTGAATAAAACTATGTAACTGAAATGACATACATCACTGAATTAATAGTTTAACTGTGTCAGCTTGTAGCTTAATATTATTTCCTTTATCAAAAATCAAGGGAAAAATATAGAGAGCACTTTTTACTACCATTGGTTACTAACATTATTTCTGTATCTATCCCATGGTTGTAATAGCCAGAAATGTGTGGTTATGACTCTTAGTTTAAGGACCCATTTTCAACACAATTCAATTAATGTGATAAGCATCTAATTTACAGAAACAAGAATGTGGTTACAAGAAATGCTATGTGGTAAAGTACAAAACAATATAGTAGAAAGTAACTAAAACTATAAGAATCATCCTGTAGTAGAAAGGAAAGTGCACCTATACAAATTACCTCTAAATCCCATCTCCAAATTTCTCTGAGTGATCCTCCAATGTGAATATTTTCTCTCAAGATTATTTCAAGGAAGGAAATCATTTATCTGTATAGATGTAATCTTAAATGTATTTGACTTCAGTGAAAAGCCTACACTGTAAAATTGTAATATACCAACCCAACAAAGGCATACCCAAGCAAAAGGACTTGTGAAATCTGAAACAAAATCAGTTCACTGAGAAGAAAAATGTTAAATCCACTGTTTAGCTTTGTATAGGCAAAACACCTCCATGAATGCTAGGTTGTTATGAAGTTATTCAAAGTTCTTATTTTATGAGAAAAATGATTAAGAGTTATACCATTTAAACACAAAGCAAAAACAACCCAGAATAATATGTATAACAAACAGCAATTATGTGAAAATGTGTGTGCCAAGTTGATAAAGATGAGAAAGGAATACACAGGGTGAAAATAGCTGCTCTGTTAGGATTATATAATTACAGAATTTTTTTCTTTTCCTCAAAAATGCGTTTAATATTGTAATGGATCAACTTTCTCATGAAAATCAGATGAACAGAAAATCCAATCAAAAAAGCCAACCTAGGCTACAAATAAAAATTCTACCTCATGGCTCAATAAAATTTTCATACCTAGAACTATACTTCAATATCATGAAAATGTGTTGCAGAATGCACAGGTCAAATTCAATATTCTTGTTATGGTTGGGCCCTTCCTCTTTCCATCCAAGAATTTCCTTAGAATATTTGAGAAAAGACAGAACCAGTAGACAGTGCTCTCTAATACCAGGATTTCTATTATAAGAACTATTTACCTTAAAACATTAGAATTGCACACTTGAATATTACCACTTAGCTTAAGTTTGGCATATACTAGGTGCTCAATAAAGGTTTATAGAATGAATACATAAATTATTACTAATAATATCTGATCACAAATTTTTCTTTTTCTGCTCTAATCTTTGAACAGTAACAATTGTGAATAAGATATATCTGAGATTCCAGAAAAATCACATGCTCCATTACTGAAAACCTAATCAGTGATTTTTATAAAATTGGGCTGTTGAATCACAAGCCTAGATAATTTTTTGTTGAAACTTTCCAAATATGTAAAAAAACATGTAAAAATATTTTTACAAATATATTGTGTAGGTTAACTAAGCTTTGGTATTCTGAAAAAATTGGATAATCCAGTAACGCTCTCTCCAAAGAATGTATTCAAAGGGTCTTCAGTAATATAACTTATGTGAGAATAAAAAAAGCACTATTTTTGTTATTCTTTGATACACATAGGCACAAGCACACACACAAACACACATACACACACTCATGTTAGAATGGCAACTGATGACAAGAGAGATCATTGGTATGAATTTTTTGTCCAACATAACTTCTTAGGAAATCAACCAGGTATCTTACATATGATGTATATTAATCTCTGTTTTCCAATGAAACCAATTGAGCTTGTGTCATAGGAATTCTTTAACCTTTAGAAGAGAGCTTCTCCCAATTTGCCTTCTCTAATGTTTATGAGAGAAAAACTTTTCTATCTTGATTCAAACCTGTGGGCTAAAACTATGCACCATTGTTCTAAGCTAATTTAATATAAAAGATTATAATTTTATAACACATCTAGAACATGTAATCAGTTTATGTCATAGAACTTCAAGATTAAAGTTTAGGAATTTCCCAGCCTGAACTACATTATATGACACCTTACATAGAAAAAAAAAGTAATTTTCAGGCTAGCTCTATTTGATTTTGTACATAGATAGACAAAAACTGAAGGTGAGAGAATGTTGAGCAATTTAAAAGATAGAGCAACACTGCCCACACTGGCAGTGTTATCAAAGAGACAAATTCCATCCTCCCCTTCCCCATGTGATGGCAGCAGAGGTCCACTGTGCCAGCAAGGCTAAGGTTTCCTGGCCCACGACTCAATGGCAAAGACACAGGTCCACAACTCACAGTCATCCACCAAGTAACAAAAGTCAATCCAAATCTCATGTTTCCCGGCCTTATACCCAGGGGAAGAAGATGGTCCAGGCTGGGTGTCTCCTATCCAACCAATCAACAGTAGAAGAAAACTAGGCCTGATGTCTCCTGATCCCAAAATTAGTGGCAAAGATTGACTCAGAAACAACATTTACCAAACCCCAACCCAGTGACATAAGATGACCCAAGTAGGTGCTTTCCCCACTCAACAGAATTGGCAGACACTGACCAGGATGCTAATTGATACCAGGCAGCCCAGACTATAGGCAGGGCTACACAATGCTCTCTGCTGCACAAACTGAATATTACCCATGCCCTCAGTGGCACCAAGAGACCTAGAAAGTTCCTTCTGTCCATATGGGCATAACCAGCAGGGAAGGAGTCATCATAAAAATGTTTGTCTTGCAATTATTATCTTGAAACAAACAAAAAAACATAAAATCTCAGGAAAGAAGTAGAAGCATAGGAAAGAACCAAATGAAAATTACAGAACAGGAAAAGACAAAAAAATGAAATAAAAACTTACTGGATGGTCTTAATACAGGAGTGGAGAAGGCAGAGAAAAAAAATCAGTAAATGTCAGGGCAGATCAGTGGAAGTCATACAATTTGAAAATCAGAAAACAGACTAAGAAAAAAAGAACAGATGCTTAGAGACCTGTGAGACAATAAGAAAAGATCCAACATTTGTAACATTGGAGACCCAGAAAGAAAAAGAAAGTGGAATTTAAAAAGTACTTAAAGTCTTAAAAATGGCTAAAGAAAGTTCTCCAAAAATAAATGAAATGAGAATAGAAGGGAAAAAAGAGATCAAAGGAATAGAATAGGTGCAAATAAAACAAACTATTTTTACACTCGTGGATTTCTTAAATCATAATTAATGTGGTATTTAATGTTTTTGTATTTTTATACCTATAGCAACTAAGAAGAAAACTATACAAAGTAATACGGTAAAAAATACTATAAGTCAATATGATATTTTTTTAAAATGTTCAAAATACCCACAAAAAAGAAAGATCAACAGAGAAAACACAAAACAGAAAACATAAATTTAAAAGTGGTAGATTATGGATAACATATCAGTAATTAATTTAAGTGTAAAAGGTATAAAGACACTACATAAAAGACAGATATTAACAAAGTAGATAATAACCAGGACCCAATTACATGCTATTTAAACAAAATTCACATCAAACAAAGAAATAAGTAAGGTGAGTATATAAAAGAATGGAAAATACATATAATTCAAACATAAAATTAAAAATAAGTAGAACTGGCTATATTAGTATCAGACAAAGTACACTTCAGAGCAAAAAATGTTATTAGGGGACATTATACAACAATAAAAGGATAAATCCATCAAGAATACATAGAGATCCTATGTCTATGCATCAAACACATATGTTTAATGATATGCACTGTAAAATATGTGAAGAAAAACTGATCTTTACATAGATAAATTCACAATTATATTTAGGAACTCAAACCTCACTTCTATCAATTGATAAAACTACTAGAAAAAAACTCAGCAAAGATATAGAAAACTGAAGAATACCACCAACAGAATCTAATTAACATTTTTAGGAAACCCTCACACAAAATTAGGATAGATTTATTTCTATTCATTGAACACTCACCAAGACATATTACATACTGTCACAAAACTCAACCAATAAGAATTTATATTATACAGAATATGTTATCTGAATACAATGGAGTTAAACTAGAAATCAATAACAAAGTCAGCAACAATGTTTATTTAAATACAAACATTTAAAAATTAAATAATATACTTCTAAATAACTATAAGTCAAAGAGGAAGCCTTGAATTAAACTTCAATAAGTACCCAGACATAATGAAAAAATCATATCATTAATCAAATTTCATAGTATATAGTCAAAGCTGAGAGGGAAATCTATAGCACTAAATGTATACATTAGAAAAGCAGAAAAGTCTCAAATAAATATGCTTGGTTCCTTCCTCAAAGCACTAGAAAAAAGAAGTAAAATAAACCCCCAAAAAAGCATAAGGAAGGAAATAATAAAGATAATAGAATAAATCAATAAAATTGAAAATAGAAAAATAAAGAAATCCAAAAGAATCTTCAAAATATCAATAAATATGATAAGCTTCTAGAAATACAAAGATAAAAAGAGAAAAGACACAAGCCACACTGATGAATGATGGGGAATATCACTGTAGAATCGGCAGTCATTAAAAGCATAATACTGAAAAAATATCAATAACGTTACTCTCATAAATTTGACAATTTAGATGAAATAGATTGTGCTCAGAAATTACACTAACCTAACCAAGAGGAAATAGATAATTTGAGTAGCCCTATGACCATTCAAGAAACTTAATTCATAATTTTTAAATCTCTTAAAATAGAAATCTCCTGTTCCTAGTGGCTTCACAACAGAATTTTACAAAACAGGTAAAAAAGAATTAAAACCAGTTCCACAAAATCACCTTCTTTCCAAAAACAAGAGAGGCAGGAATGCATCTAAACTCATTTATGAGGCCAGTATTAATTAATCCAATACCAAACCAGAACAAAACAACTGAAAAAAAAACCCAAAATGCAAAGCAATATATCTTACCAAAATCAGTGCAAAAATCCTCACCTAAATATTAGCAAGTATGACTCTACAATGAATAAATTGAATTATACACAGTGACCAAGCAAGTGGACTGTATTCCAGGAATGCAAGAATGGTTCAATGATCAAAGATCAATTAATATACCACCTCAATAACCTAAAGAAGAAAAATGGTATGATCATATTCATTGACACATAAAAAGCATTTGACAAATTTTAACCCCCATTCATGATATAAATTCTTAGCAAACTAGGAATAGGAAGGAACTTCATTGACTTGATAAAGGACATCTAATAAAAAACTAGAGGTATTATCATACTTAAAGGTGAAAGACTGAATGCTTTCTTCCTATGATCCAGAACAAGAGCTTTTTTAACTCTTATTTATAATAATACTGGAAATTCTAGTTAGCTCTACAAGGCAAGGAAAAGAAGCAAAAGACATACAGATTTGAAAGAAAGAAGTAAAACTGTCTCAATCTGTGTATAACTTGATTATTCCCATAAAGAATCCCAAGGACTCTCTTAAAACAAAAACAAAAAACTCCTAGAACCAGTAACAGCTCATCAAGATCCTAGCATACAATACCATTTACAGCTGCTTTAAAGAAAATGAAATTCTTAGGTAAAAACTTAGCAAAACAAATAAAAAAAACATATTTGTAAATATTTGACAAGTTCATGGATTTTAAGACTCAACGTAATAAAGATATCAACTCTTCCTAAACTGGTATGTAGGTTTAATGTAATTCCTATCAAAATTCCAGCAAGTATTTTTGCAGATATAGACAAGCTTACTCTAAATTTTATACAGAAAGGCCAGACTTACAGTATCTAAAATAATTTTGAAAAAGATGAAGTGGGAGGAATCATTCTTCCCAAAGTTAAGGCTTACATAAGCACCCATAATCATGTGTTTGGTATTGGTGGAGAGATAGATATAGATATCAATATAACAGAACAGATAATCCAAAAATAGATCTACACAAATATCTTCAGTTTATTTTTGACAAAAATTGCAAAAGCAATTCAATCGAGAAACAAAGTAATTTTCAACAGATGGTGCTGGTACATTTGGACATCTATAGCTCAAAAAATCAACTTTTATCTAAAATCTCATATATTATACAAAAAACAAATTCAAAATGGATCATGGTGAAATTTAATGTTAAAATGTAAAACTTTAACATTTTAGGAAAAAGAAGAATGTCTTCAGGATCTAGGGCTAGAGAGAATTCTCAGCCTTGAAAAGAAACAACTGATAAATTGAACTTCATAAGAAAAAAAAACACCTTTAATATGCTCTGCTAAAGATCCTGTAAAGAGGATGGTAAGCAAGCTGAGTGGGAGAAAATATTTGCAAACCTCATATATGACAAAACTCTAGATTTAGGATATATAAAGAATTCTCAAAACTCAGCAGTAAAAAAGAAAATTCAATTTGAAAATGGGCAAAAGATATAAAGAGATATTTCACTGAAGAAGACATACAGACTGCAGCATGCACAAAAAAGATATTCAAAATTATTACCCATTTGGAGAATGCAAATTAAAACCACAGTAAGATATTACTACACACCTAAAAGAATGGGTAAAATTTTAAAAAAAGTGAAAACACCAAATACTAGCAAGCATGTAGAGGAATTTGATCAATAACATGTCATTTGTGGTAATGTAAAATGATACAGCCATTTTGAAAAAGTATGGCATTTTCTTACAAAATAAAGCATGTACTTACCATGTAACCCACCAATTGGACACTTGGGCATTGATTCCAAAGAAATAAAATTTATTTTCACTCAGAAAATTGCACATAAATTTTCAAAGTAGCTGTACTTACAATAGCCAAAAACTTAAACAACCAAACTTCCTTCAATGGGTGAATGATAAACATAATGTGGCATATTCATACCATGAAGTACTACTCAGTAAAAAAACAGAAATAATTATTTATACATGGGAAAACTGATGGATTTCAAACAGAACTATGCTGAGTGAAAAGCTAATCTCAAAAGGTTGTGTACTACGAATGGGTATGTGGGGGGTACTTAGTGAAGGGGGGATCCTAGTAAACATAATGTCCTTCCTGTAATTGTAGATTAATGATACCAAAATAAAATTTAAAAAAAAGGTTGTGTACTATATGATTCGATTTATATAACATCCTTGAAATAAAATTTTAGATACAGATAACAAATTAGTGGTTTCTAGGGGTTAGGGAGAAGGGCGGGGAAGCATAGCAGTAGGTGTGGCTTTGTAGAAAAAAGGATACCTGTGGTGGTAGAATGGTTTTGTATTTTGATCATGGTGGTTGTTACACAAAGCTACACATATGGTAAAACTGCACAGAATACATTAAAATGACTGTTTTTAGAACTGATGAAGTCTAAATAAGCTCTCTGGATTGTACTAAAATCAATATCCTAGTCTAGATACAGTTATGCAGGCCCTTAATATTAGGGAAACTGGGTGAAGAGTACACAGGACCTACCTAAACATTTTTGCAACATTCTGCAAATCTATAATTATTTCAAAATAAAAACAAAGAATATATGAAGTCAGAAAATTGCAAGGTATTTAAGGAATTCTTATAATCTAGGAAGGACAAGCAATTTCAGAGATAAATTTTAAAGTACTGCACATAGGTAAAATATCAGCAAAGAAGAGTAAATTTAGGAAAAACTTTTGGATATGAATCATGATCATATTTTCTTCAACAGGAAAGGAGGTTAAAATCATCTTAAATTCTCTCTACCTAAACATTTTCAGCTTAGTTTATTAGAGGAATTTATAGATCAATAAAACAGAATAGAAAGCCCAGAATTAAACCCTATCATATACTAATATTCAAAAAGAGAGCAAAGAATACCCAATGGGGAAAGGCTAGAGATTCAACAAATGTTGCTTGGAAAACTGGAGAAAACCATGAACAACTAAATTGGACCCCTACCTCACACCAGTGCAAAAATTAACTCAAAATGGATCAAGGATATAAACATCAGACCTAAGACCATTAAATTCCTAGAATAAAACACAGGGAAGAAGCTCACTGATACTGGTTTTGGCAATAATTTTGGAGGCTTGACACCAAAGGTACAAACAACAAAATCAAAAATGAACAAACTGGATATAACAAGCTCAAAAGCTACTACACAGAATAAAAAACAACAAAACAAGAAGACAAATTGCAGTATGAAAGAAAATTTTTGTAAACTGTATTTCAGATAAGAGGTCAACATCCAAAATAATGTAAATAATTCCATCAACCCTATGAAAAAAGAAACCAAACCAATCTGATTTAATAATGCACAAAGCTAAAAAGACATTTCTCCAAAGAGGATAAAAAATGGCAAACAGACACATGAAAAAATGCTCACATCAGTAATCACCAGGGAAATGCAAATCAAAACCCCTCATACCTGTTAGAATGGCTATCAAGACAACCATGGACAACAGGTGCTGGTGAAGATACAGGAAAAGGCAATGTTTATACATTGTTGGTGGGAATGAAATTATTCCAACCACCACCACTGTGGAAAGCAATATGGAGGTTCCTCTAAAAAGTTAAAAATTGATCTACCATTTACCATTTCCACTTCTGAGTATATAACCAAAGGAAATAAAAATAGGATTTTGACAAGATACATGTGGCACCATGTTTACTGCAGTATTATTCACAATTACCAAAATATGGAAACAGCTCAGAGGCTCATCAGTGGATGAACAGATAAAAAAGATGTGCTGTATATTGTGGCTAAAATTGCAATATTTCCAGAATCTCTTGCCTGGCCTTAGTGCATTCCCATATCAATAGATGTTTCCCAGGGATGGAGAGCATTAGTCCATCTCCATATCAATAGGTGATTACAAGGTGGATGGGAAGCAAGGGCATATCAGGATGGGAGAGGTTGGGTGGGGTCCCATTTTGCAGCTGGGTTGCAAGAGACATGGGTGAGCAGAAGTAGACAACTGCTTGTGTGCAATAAATAGGTTTCTCCCACTTTATTTCTCCCTTTGACTGATTTCAGTTTCAAAGCTAATTTCCCCTGGGCTGGGGACATATTTTTCCTCACAAGTTACAGCATATACAATGGAATATTATTTAGCCATGAAAAAGGAAGATACCTATCCATTTGCTACAACATGAATGGACCTTGAGCAAATTATGCTAAGTGAGGTAAGTCAGAGAAAGACAAGTACTGTTTGATATGACTTATATGTCATATCTAAACAAGTAAAGCCTGTAAAAGACAAAGAATGAAATAGCAATTGCCAAAGGATTGGTGTGATATAAGAGTGATGGTATTTAAGGGTACAAACTTGTAATGATTAGAAAATAAGCAATAAAGATCTAATGCACAGTATAACAGATATAGACAATAATACTGTAGTATAATTATATAATGTTATAAATATCACTATATCAGCAATCAAATTACAATATATAAGTGTTTCAAAGTAACACACTGTACACCTTAAACTTATACATTGTTACCTACCAAATTCATTCAATTAAAAAATGCTTATTGGATAATAACCATTTTCTCTTCATTTCATTTCATAGATACAGAAAAATCTTGATACCACCTTAAATGACTGAAAGCTTTAATTATATAGAAGTGAAAAGAAAGACACTTTAAGATTTATCTTAGCAAACCAATTAGAATCTTCTTCAGTACGTGTTTAGAATATTCTAAACTCTAAGAGGTAAGATTGGATAATGATAAACTGCTCGAGTATGTGCAGCAAGGGAAAGGATGAATGAAACCAACAGCATAGTTCAAAATGTAGTTCTTAACTGCTTTGAAAAGAATTGTAGAGCATTTTAAGTAGGCACAAACAGAAGGAAGAAGTATCTTTTAACAGAAGTTTTATTTGGTTATCTAGGTAATACTTCTCTCTAGAGAAATACGTTTCATTTCCTTGGTTTAGTTATGTGAATTTCACTTATGCATATGTATGCTTTTGTTATGCCAAACAGCATGGGGTTTTTTGAGTGCTTATTTTCTTCTCTCTCGTTTCAAGTTAGGAATTACACATCAAGGGACAATATATTATTTTGTGCAAAATATATACCTACAGGCAAAGCAGGAGGTAGCATTTAAGCACTGTTGCTATGGATAGAAACTTGAGGACAGCAATATTTTCTAATTAGAACTTTGCTCTGAGTCATTCTTTTGAAATCCATTAGGCTTTAAATGCTAAATTGTGATTGGCTTTTCAAATATTGCTCTGATAATGGCTGTTAGGAAACTATTTGAATCTGAAATACTATATGAAATATAATAGAAGGAAGGAAAATAAATGTCTTCTAGGTATCTCTACTTGGAATGTTCACAGGCAATTCAGAATGAGAATATCTTGTACAGAACTCCATAATTAATGCCAATACTCCCGTGTTCCCTATTCTGATAATTTGCTCTAAATTTTGTACAGATCCCAAATTAGATATTTTTGTTCATTGATTCTCTCCCATGGCAGCACAGTGACAGCACATTAGAAAAATCTAAACAGTTTGTTTTTAATTAATAGATTTTTAAGAGTAGTTTTAGATTAATAGAAAAATTGATAAGAAAGTACAGACAGCTTCCATGTACTCCCTCCCTCTCCTCCTGTACATTTTGCCTTATTATTTACATCTTATATCAGTGTGGTACAATTGTTACAACTGATGAACCAATACTGATTGACATTATCATTAAGTAAAGTCCAAAGTTTACATTCAGATTCACTCATCGTGTTACACATTGTAGGGATTTTGAAAGATGTATTATGACATAAGTCCATCATTACTGTATCATTTGGAATAGTTTCAATGCCCCCAAACTCCTCTGTTCTCCACCTATTAGTCCCTCCTTTACTCCCCAGGAGCCCTGGCAACCACTGATGTTTTTAATGTCTCCATCATTTAACTTATCCAGAATGTCATAGGCTTGGAATAATAAAACTTTTCAGGTCACCTTTTCTCACTTAGCAATATGTTTCTAATGTTCCTTCATATTTTTGTGGCTTGATACCTCATTTCTTTTTATCTCCAAATAGTCCATTGTCTGGATGTACCACAGTTTGTTTATCCATTCAGTTTTTGAAGGACATCTTGATTGCTTTTGAATCTTGGCATTTATGATAGAAATGCCATAAACAGTGATGCACAAGTTTTTGTTTAGACAAAAGTTTTCACTGATTTGGGTGTATTTCCAGGAGCAAGACTACTGGATTGTATGATAATGCAGAGTTTTATAAGAAACTGCCAAACTACCTCCAAAGGGCTTGTAACATTTTGCATTCCCGCCAGCAATGCATGAACATTTCTGTTGTTCTACATTCTCATCATTTGTTGTCAGTGTTTTGAATTTTAGCCATGTACATAGATGTGTAGCAGTATTTCATTGTGTTTTAATTTGTAATTACCAAATGACATATAATGATTAACATTTTTTCATGGTTCTTTGCCATCTGCATAACTTGATGATATAACTCTTCAAATATTTGGCCTGTTTTTAATGAATTTGTTTTCTTATTGTTGAATTGTATGAGTTCTTTGTCTATCTGGGACATCAGTACTTTATCAGATATGTGTTTTACAAAGATTTTCTCCTATCCTTTGTCTTATCTTTTCATTATCTTAAAAGTGCCTTTCCCAACACCTAAGTTTTTTATTTCATTGACATGCAATTTAAGATTTTTTTTTCTTGGATCATGCTTTTAGTGTTGCATCTAAAAGATCATTGTGAAACCCAAGGCCCGGGCACCACAAGAATCTACAGAGGTGATACCTAGACAACAGCATTTTTAAAGCCTCTTCTTACCCATGTTATTCTCATGGACAGCTAGGGTGAGAAACTTCTACGAAGTCAGTAGTAGCCTTAGCGTCATCCTAGGTTAGCACAGTTCATATTAAAGCCTAAGAATTCCTGGTTATAGAGACCTTTCTCATTCTGTTGCTGAAAACGACCTGTTGCTCCTTTCATTGCAATATGCAATGTATCCCAGATATGTGAATAAATAATTCATAAAGACTTTGATGAGATTTCACTGAAAGTTTTTTCTTTTATTACAGCATAGCAACCTTTCAATGTAAGAATTATTGTCAAACTTTTAGCTAGATTTAAAAGGTGTTTGGCATACTCATGAGAAGGACATTAGTATTGAAAATGACTACCTACTCCCATGTGCCACTGAAATATTTTGGGTTACAAATTGCCTAAGAACCACATTTCTTTCATAATTATTTCCATGGTGCTCTTTTTGCTTGCTTCATTAAAAAGCACCTCTCACCACCAGATCCTGGTGCCACTATGTTCTATTTATTCTGCTTTTCAATGACCTCCACGTTTCTCTTTCTCCAATGCTTTTACCAATAGTGCCATAATAAAGACTTTCATCATCTTCTACAATATTTATAACATGCCTTAACGAAACATTTCAGCTGGATCCTCACGGTATATAGAATAAAGGCCAATTAACTTAGCAAGACACGGAAGACTCTGTAAGCCACACTGTTTTAGTCCAAGAGTAAACCAAATCTGTCTCAAAATACAATGTTCAGTCCAGAGAAGTGGATTGAGATGCCTTGATGAGATCTGAGATCATTGTCCTACTCCTCAAAATCCCTCTCACCTTCCTTCCTAGAACATGATACACCTCCTTCAACTTCTACCCTAGTTCATCTTCCAGAATGCTTAAACTTCCAGTTTTTCCTTTCTCTAAAATCTAAATGTACTAAAAACCATTTTACCATACAGTTTACTATTTATTGGTCTCTAGTAATTTTAGGAATATCAACTCTTCTCCTGATCAAACCTGCATGTTGCTTGAAGGCAGGAGTCCTTTCTTTTCTATTACTTGGCATATCTAATATCACCTAATATCAATCTTGTGACACAGTAGGTAATTTATTTATTTATTAATTAGAAAAAATCAGTATTCTTCAGTAACCTCAATCCATCAATAGAATTTTCATCTTATATGACAACATTAATATTTAAATATCACTAATCACATACTGATTGTCCATATGCCTGGAACTCTGCTATGTACTAGAAATACAAAGATAAATAAGGTTAATAAGATTAATAAACTCCTGCATCCAAGGAGTTTACAATCTCCTGGGGAAAAGATGCTTTAAGCAGATTATGTTATGGGTTGCTAAGTGACTTCTTAGAGAGAAGCACAGGCTTCAATGGCTACAAAGAAGATGACCAAATAATCCAATTTGGGGTTAGGGAGTGGAGCAGCTTTCTTAGAGAAGATGACATCTAAATTAGGTTGTTTCATCAAGAAGAATGGAATTCACTCTTAGGTATTTAGCCAACAAAATAAACACACATATCCATCAACAGACAAATATAAGAATGCTTATAAGAGATTAGTTTGTAACAATCTCAAAATGTAAACTACTGAAATGTCCATAAACAGTATAATAAATTTTAACATGGTTGCAAATTCATACAATGGAATATTAAATAGCAATAACAAGTGTGAAGTAGTACTACAAGCAACAACATGGATAAATCTTAGAAACATAATCTTGATCAAAGAAGTAACATATAAAGTTATATGTACATTACATTTTTATAAAGTTTAAGAAACAGTCAAAATAATCTATGGAGATAGTGGTTTGGTTTGGGGAGAAGGATATAGTTTGAGGGATCATGCAGAGACTTTTATGGGGTTACTGTAAAAAGAACTTGGTAATGTCCTCTTTTATCATGTGGGTGGTAGTTAGATAGATGAATTCATGGATATGAAAAAAATAAACATGAAGATAAAAAATATGGTACATCTGAGAAACAAGCAGTTAGATTTTACTGAAAACCAAAGTTCCAAGCATGAAATTACAACAGGTAAAGCTGGAGGGAATTTGGGGGGGGGGCTTTATTACCACAAAACAGATTGAATTTTACCCTGAAGAAAATTTGGAAACAATGAATTTTAAGCAGAAAAGGGATATAGCAGTTTTCTAAGATTTCCCTGGATGCTCTAGGGAAAATAGTTTGGGGGGGTGGGCATGAAGAATGACAGCACAAAGACAAAAGAGATGGCTATTGGAGTAATTTAGGGGAGAAATAAAGTTATATTAAGTTTGTAATGAAGACGGAGAAGAGTGACATTCTGGATGTTTTGAAGGTATTGCTCAAGGAATGTGGTCATTATTTAGATTTCATTCCTGAAGATAAAGAAGGACATTAAGAATGATTTGGGGCTTCAGGATTAGTTTCTGTGAATTAGTTTCATTTAATGAATGGCCTTCTAGCAATAGGTGTTTGCTTTAAAATTGTAAGTCTGAACAGTGAGAGACCAGAAATGCATAATGCCAGCATCTGTCTGCCCCCCGCCTATATATTTAGGCTAGCCTGATCACCTTCTGTCCCCACACATTACCATAGTAAGTTATAGTAGTATCTCACTTTTATACTTACAACTCTCCTGCTGTATCCTAGCTATTGCCTTGCTCCCCACTGTTGACTTTATCCCTCTTTGCAGCCAGCCCTGATCTAACCCTTTATTGGCTGATCTTGATTCCTTAAGACAACTCTCTACATACTTTGGATACAGTTTCTCAAACTGTGATTTGTAAGCAAGTAGACCATTTCCAATGGAGCTACATTCAACATAAAAATAGGGATGTGCTTGTTTTGCAAGGAAATTGCTATGGATAAAATTATGTCCATCACAAATTCATCTGTTGAAGCACTAACCCCAATGTGATAGTATTTAGAAATAGGTCTTTTGGAGGTAATTAGGTTTAGATGGCATCATGGAGCTGGGGTCTCATGATGGGACTAGTAACTTTATAAGAAGAAGAAAAGACACCAGAGCTCTCTCTCTCTCTCTCTCTCTCTCTCTCTCTACCATGTGATAATAACAAGAAGGCGGCTGTCTACAGCCAAGAAGTGAGCTCTCAAAAGAACCCAACCCTACTGGCACACTGATCTAGAATTTTAGCCTCCAGAACATGAGAAAATAAATCTTTGATGTTTAAGCCACCCTGTCTATTTCATTTTGTCATGGCAGCCCAAGTTGACTAATACAGATATAAAACACAAAGGCAAGAAATGCAGTGGGTCAACATGATGGAATTGAACCAGGAAATAGAATGCTGACAGGAGCTCTAATTATACCCTCCCTAACTCTACAGCTACATGAGTTATTATCTCCTCTTCTATGACTTTCCTTCAGTATTCCCTCTCTCTGAAGATTAATTTTCTCAAGTTTTGGTCCAAATATAGTTGGCTGAGAATGGCAACCTCAACTCCTAAATCCAGATCTCAGGTTAGAGACCAACAGACACTAACTAGAATTGTCATGTCCCAATTCCAAATTCCTTGCATGGAGAATATGACTTGTTCTCCCGCGATCAGGTGTCTACGTCTGGTTCAGTTAACTGTTGCCAAAGGAAAAACTCATATATAACCCACTGCTCACCCAGTAGGCTGTACCAATAGTGTCTCTATGAACTAAGTGTACATACTGGATCATATGTCATAGCAGTTTCAGGAGATATACGTCCTCAGGAGTACCATGAACTCACTATTCAGGCAGTGACCTGTGCCTTTGGAGATTTTGACTCTTTTTATCAACACATGTTGCTTATTTATTATTCTTTTCTCTTTTTCATATTCTTATCATATGCTTATTTTCTTTGGACCTATTTTTCATTTTCTCTTTTTTAGCTCTCTCACCCCCTTCTCCTCCTCTTTTTCTTTCCTCTCTCTCCCTATTCTCGATCTCTCTACCCATTTCCATCTCCTTGCTGTCTCTCCCTCTTTTCCCCATGCCTCCCTTCCATCCCTACTTCCTATTATTTTTATAAGTCAGTAGTGCATGAATCTTGTAAAGTACAGCTGTAACTATTATCAGGAACACTAATTTAATGGAATATGATACTGAGAACAGACTGACATTGCCAAGGTTAATGGCCAAATCATCTGTAACACGATGTATTTAAAGTCAAATGGAGTGGGTTATTCATGCTATTTGAAAATGTGAATTGCATTAAGTACATTTTTCTGAAGTGTTCCACTGTTTCATCTTGGATAGATAATTGCCACAGCACCAAGTTGGATCTGCGGCTTCTTGGAGATGTGTGTCTTTAAATACAATCCAGGATGCCTTCCCCTCTTAAAAGGAAGAATGCCAGGGGAAACTGGAATATAGAGGAGAAAAAGGGGTGAACAACTACAGCACATAAATTAAGAGTACCCTGGGAGGCAGAGCCAACACGGCGGCGTGAGTAGGACAGTGGAAGTCTCCTCCCAAAAACATATATATTTTTGAAAATACAACAAATACAACTAATCCTAAAAGAGAGACCAGAAGACACAGGACAACAGCCAGACTACATCCACACGTGCGAGAGCCTAGCGCCTGGTGAAAAGGGTAAGATACAACCCCCGGCCCGGCGGGACCAGAGCACACCTCCCCCCAGCTCCTGGTGGGAGGGAGAGGGATCCCAGGACTGCTAAACAACCAGCCCCAGCCACCCGCACCAGAGCGCAGACACAGTGCATGCGTGGAGGGCTGGAAACTAGGGAAATAGGGCAGCAAGACCTCTGAGCAGGTTCCAAAGCTGATGCCCCCGTGACAAAGAAAAGCGAGTGCTTTTGGAAAGTCTTAAAGGGACAGGGACTTAACAGCTAGACAGAAACAACACAGGTCACAGCCCAGTGGCTGAAAATTACAGGGAAAACCGGGCGCACTAACCCCCTGTGCAACAGCTCTGAGACCCCTGAAGGAGGTAAAGAGCCAAACAGCCCCCCCACCCCCACCCCCCACCCACTGTCCATTACCCCTCTGGGCACTGCGAAAGCAGGAAACAGCCTAAGGCAAACCACGCCCACAGAAAGGGAGATCGGGCCGGGCAATACACAAAGACCCAGCCTACATGCAATTACCCAACACAAGCCACTAGGGATCGCAGTTGTCCCAGTAAAGAAAGGCCAGTAGCAAGTGAAAAGGTTGGCCCTCCCAGCTGACAGTCAATAGCACCTGTCAACATGAAAAGGCAAAAAAATATGATCCAGACAAGACTAACCCAGACAGCTTCGGCATCTGCTACATCTTCCCCTGAGAAGGAACCGGGGGAGATAGATTTAAACAGTCTTCCTGAAAAAGAATTCAAAACAAAAGTCATAACCATGCTGATGGACTTGCAGAGAAATATGCAAGAACTAAGGAAGGGGAATACAGAAATAAAACAAGCTCTGGAAGGACTTCAAAACAGAATGGACGAGATGCAAGAGACCATTAATGGACTAGAAAACAGAGAACAGGAACGCAGAGAAGCTGATGCAGAGAGAGATAAAAGGATGTCCAGGAATGAAAGACTTCTAAGAGAGCTGAGTGACCAATCAAAATGGAACAATATCTGCATTATAGGGGTACCAGAAGAAGAAGAGAGAGAAAAAAGGATAGAAAGTGTCTTTGAAGAAATAATTGCCGAAAACCTCCCAGAACTAGGGGAAGAAATAGCCTCTCAGACCACAGAGGTACACAGAACTCCCATGACAAGGGATCCAAGGAGGGCAACACCAAGACACATAATAATTAAAATGGCAAAGATCAAAGACAAGAACAAAGTATTAAAGGCAGCCAGAGAGAGAAAAAAGGTTACCTACAAAGGAAAACCCATCAGGCTATCATCAGACTTCTCAACAGAAACCCTACAGGCCAGAAGAGAATGGCATGATATACTTAATGCAATGAAACAGAAGGGCCTCAAACCAAGACTACTGTATCCAGCACGATTATCATTTAAATATGAAGGAGGGATTAAACAATTCCCAGACAAGCAAAAGTTGAGGGAATTTGCCTCCCACAAACCACCTCTTCAGGGCATCCTACAGGGACTGCTCTAGATGGCAGCACTCCTAAAAAGAGCAGAGAACAAAACACCCAACATATGAAGAAGGGAGGAGGAGGAATAAGAAGGGAGAGAAATAAAGAATCATCAGACTGTGTTTATAATAGCTCAACAAGCGAGTTAAGTTACACAGTAAGGTAGTAAAGAAGCTAACCGTGAACCTTTGGTAACCACAAACTTAAAGCCTGCAATGGCAATAAGTTCATACCTTTCAATAATCAACCTAAATGTAAATGGATGGAACGAACCAATCAAAAGACACAGAGTAATAGAATGGATAAAAAAGCAAGATCCATCCATATGCTGCTTAAAAGAGACTCAACTCATACCCAAAGACATGCACAGACTTAAAGTCAAGGGATGGAAAAAGATATTTCATGCAAACAACAGAGAGAAGAAAGCAGGGGTTGCAATTCTGGTATCAGACAAAACAGACTTCAAAATAAAGAAAGTAACAAAAGACAAAGAAGGACATTACATAATGAAAAAGGGCTCAGTCCAACAAGAGGATATAACCATTATAAATATATATGCACCCAGTACAGGAGCACCAACATACCTGAAACAAACACTAACAGAACTAAAGGAGGAGATAGAATGCAATGCATTCATTCTAGGAGACTTCAACACACCACTCACTCCAAAGGACAGATCCACCAGACAGAAAATAAGTAAGGACACAGAGACACTGAACAACACAACAGAACAGATGGACCTACTAGACATCTATAGAAATCTACACCCAAAAGCAACAGGATACACATTCTTCTCAAGTGCACATGGAACATTCTCCAGAAAAGACCACATACTAGGCCACAAAAAGAGCCTCGGTAAATTCCAAAAGATTGAAATACTACCAACCATCTTTTCAGACCACAAAGGCATAAAACTAGAAATAAACTGTACAAAGAAAGCAAAAAGGCTCACAAACACATGGAGGCTTAACAACATGCTCCTAAATAATCAATGGATCAATGACCAAATCAAAATGGAGATCCAGCAATATATGGAAACAAACGACAACAACAACAGTAAGCCCCAACTTCTGTGGGACACAGCAAAAGCAGTCTTAAGAGGAAAGTATATAGCAATCCAAGCATATTTAAAAAAGGAAGAACAATCCCAAATGAATGGTCTAATGTCACAATTATCAAAATTGGAAAAAGAAGAACAAATGAGGCTTAAGGTCAGCAGAAGAGGGACATAATAAAGATCAGAGAAGAAACAAATAAAAATGAGAGGAATAAAACAATAGAAAAAATCAATGAAACCAAGAGCTGGTTCTTTGAGAAAATAAACAAAATAGATAAGCCTCTAGCCAGACTTATTAAGAGGAAAAGAGAGTCAACACAAATCAACAGTATCAGAAATGAGAAAGGAAAAATCACAACAGATCCCGCAGAAATACAAAGAATTATTAGAGACTACTATGAAAACCTATATGCTAACAAGCTGGGAAACCTAGGAGAAATGGACAACTTCCTAGAAAAATACAACCTTCCAAGACTGACCCAGAAAGAAACAGAAAATCTAAACAGACCAATTACCGGCAACAAAATTGAAGCAGTAATCAAAAAACTACCAAAGAACAAAACTCCTGGGCCAGATGGATTTACCTCAGAATTTTATCAGACATACAGAGAACACATAATACCCATTCTCCTTAACGTTTTCCATAAAATAGAAGAGGAAGGGATACTCCCAAACTCATTCTAAGAAGCTAACATCACCCTAATACCAAAACCAGGCAAAGACCCCACCAAAAAAGAAAACTACAGACCAATATCCCTGACGAACGTAGATGCAAAAATATTCAACAAAATATTAGCAAAATGAATTCAAAAATACATCAAAAGGATCATACACCATGACCAAGTCGGATTCATCCCAGGGATGCAAGGATGGTATACACCATTCGAAAGTCCATCAACATCATCCACCACATCAACAAAAAGAAAGACAAAAACCACATGATCATCTCCATAGATGCTGAAAAAGCATTTGACAAAGTTCAACATCCATTCATGATAAAAACTCTCAGCAAAATGGGAATAGAGGGCAAGTACCTCAACATAATAAAGGCCATCTATGATAAACCCACAGTCAACATTATATTGAACAGCGAGAAGCTGAAGGCTTTTCCTCTGAGATCGGGAACTAGACAGGGATGCCCACTCTCCCCACTGTTATTTAACATAGTACTGGAGGTCCTAGCCACGGCAATCAGACAAAACAAAAAAATACAAGGAATCCAGATTGGTAAAGAAGAAGTTAAACTGTCACTATTTGCAGATGATATGATACTGTAAATAAAAAACCCTAAAGACTCCACCCCAAAACTACTAGAACTGATATCGGAATACAGCAAAGTTGCAGGATACAAAATCAACACACAGAAATCTGTGGCTTTCCTATACACTAACAATGAACCAACAGAAAGAGAAATCAGTAAAAAAAACTCTATTCACAATTGCATCAAAAAAAAATAAAATACCTAGGAATAAACCTAACCAAAGAAGTGAAAGACTTATTCTCTGAAAACTACAAGTCACTCTTAAGAGAAATTAAAGGGGACACTAACAGATGGAAACTCATCCCATGCTCGTGGCTAGGAAGAATTAATATTGCCAAAATGGCCATCCTGCCCAAAGCAATATACAGATTTGATGCAATCCCTATGAAACTACCAGCAACATTCTTCAATGAACTGGAACAAATAATTCAAAAATTCATATGGAAACAAGAAAGACCCCGAATAGCCAAAGCAATCCTGAGAAAGAAGAATAAAGTAGGGGGGATCTCAGTCCCCTATTTCAAGCTCTACTATAAAGCCATAGTAATCAAGACAATTTGGTACTGGCAGAAGAAAAGAGCCACAGACCAATGGAACAGACTAGAGAATCCAGACATTAACCAAGAAATATATGGTCAATTGATATTTGATAAAGGAGCCATGGACATACAATGGCAAAATGACAGTCTCTTCAACAGATGGTGCAGCAAAACTGGACAGCTACATGTAGGAGAATGAAACTGGACCACTGTCTAACCCCATATACAAAAGTAAACTCGAAATGGATCAAAGACCTGAATGTAAGTCATGAAACCATTAAACTCTTGGAAGAAAACATAGGCAAAAACCTCTTAGACATAAACATGAGTGACCTCTTCTTGAACATATCTCCCCGGGAAAGGAAAACAACAGCAAAAATGAACAAGTGTGACTATATTAAGCTGAAAAGTGTCTGTACAGCAAAAGACACCATCAATAAAACAAAAAGGAACCCTACAGTATGGGAGAATATATTTGAAAATGACAGACCCGATAAATGCTTGACGTCCAGAATATATAAAGAGCTCACACGCCTCAACAAACAAAAACAAATAACCCAATTAAAAAATGGGCAGAGGAACTGAACAGACAGTTCTCCAAAAAAGAAATACAGATGGCCAACAGACACATGAAAAGATGCTCCACATCGCTAATTATCAGAGAAATGCAAATTAAAACTACAATGAGGTATCACCTCACACCAGTAAGGATGGCTGCCATCCAAAAGACAAACAACAAATGTTGGCGAGGCTGTGGAGAAAGGGGAACACTCCTACACTGCTGGTGGGAATGTAAATTAGTTCAACCATTGTGGAAAGCAGTATGGAGGTACATCAAAATGCTCAAAACAGACTTACCATTTGACCCAGGAATTGCACTCCTAGGAATTTACCCTAAGAATACAGCAATCAAGTTTGAGAAAGACCAATGAACCCCAATGTTTATCACAGCACTATTTATAATAGCCAAGAATTGGAAGCAACCTAAGTGTCCATCAGTAGATGAATGGATAAAGAAGATGTGGTACATATACACAATGGAATACTTCTCAGCCATAAGAAAAGGGCAAATCCTACCATTTGCAGCAACATGGATGGAGCTGGAGGGTATTATGCTCAGTGAAACAAGCCAAGCAGAGAAACAGAAATGCCAAATGATTTCATTCATCTGTGGAGTATAAGAACAAATTTAAAACTGAAGGCACAAAACAGCAGCAGAATCACAGAACTCAAGAATGGACTAACAGGTACCAAAGGGAAAGGGACTGGGGAGGATGGGTGGCTAGAGAGGGATAAGGGGGGGGGAAGAAGAAGGGAGGTATTAAGATTAGCAAGCATGGGGGGGTAGGAGAAAGGGGAGGGCTGTACAACACAGAGAAGGCAAGTACGGATTCTACAACATTTTGCTATGCTGATGGACAGTGACTGTAAAGGCGTTTACAGGGGGGACCTGGTATAGGGGAGAGCCTAGTAAACATAATATTTGTCATGTAAGTGTAGATTAATGATACCAAAAAAAGAAAAAGCAGTTCCTGTGTGGTGACCTCCAATGAGTTCTACACAAGGGTATAAAGGGCATATAAAAGTGTAGGCAAAGGGTCTGTTTGTGTTTATACAGAGGACCAAAGCCTAATTTGGCTGCCCCGAAAATGAACTAAGATACGATATGAAAAAGAACTTCCAACATCAGCACTCTTTGGAAGACTCATGCCAGAAGATGATCATCAGAAAACCCCAACAAAGATCCACGCACTGCTACAGGTGTAGATGCACTCATCCCACCAGTTCCTGGACTTGCCATGGGAATGAAGAAGGAGATATCTAAGCTGGCCTGTGCATACAGTAAAACAAGAAATTTGACTGGATCTATACTGTTGGAACTCAACCAAGAAATAGGAGAAGTGCAAATTGTAGCGCTCCAAAATCTTACAACTACAGACTATTTACTGTTAAAAGAACATATGGGATGTGAACAGTCCCCAGGAATGGGTTGTTTTAATTTGTCTGATTTCTCTCAGACTGTTCAAGTTCAGTTGGACAATATCCACCATATCATAGATAAGTTTTCACAAATGCCTAAGGTGCCTAACTGGTTTTCTTGGTTTCACTGGAGATGGCTGGTAATTACAGGTATGCTTTGGTTATGTAACTGTACTCCTTTTATGTTAATGTGTGTGCACAATTTAATTAGTAGTTTAAAACCTATCCATGCTGAAGTTACTCTACAAGAAGTTATGTCAAAGAAATAATCAATCTTCCCAGGTTTTCTTCCGCCTGCTACTTCTATAGCTTTTCATCTTCCTTCCTAATTACAACCCTTAAATAGAATTCGTGCCTCATATCAAATTTACTGAGTATCATAATTCTTCCAAGTGGTAAAGATACCTCAAGACAAATGCTGGGCATAGAAGCTACAGGGCATAAATATGCAAAGAAGTAAAAAGCTAACCATTTCAAACAATAAGGCTTCTCTCTCACTTACCAACTTTACATTTCCCTGTATGGCCCTGGAAGATGACTGGTTAGCCAGAAATGGGTAAGATTCCTCAAGGGAGGAACAACCTAAGACAGGCACAGTCGCAGGGGGGCCATCAGGTGAGAAATTGGGGATCAACAGAGGTGAGGCTTAGAACCTCCCCCCCCGTTCTGAGAGAAATCTTCTGCATATGTGGATGTTTTATTGCCCTTGTCTAGCTTGGATTAACACATATTCTACAGGCACACACCTGATCATCTACATTTGCTCTCTTACAACACTAAACTATGTTTTCTACCTTTATCTTGTATCTACCTACCACTTCAGCATTTTATTAAAAATAATAATAATAAAGAGAGAAATGTGGTATCCACATATAAATCAAGTATAAAAACCAAATGAGTATTCATATTTGAACTGACTGTTTATAGTTCATAATGCATGAGCAAAACCAAAAGTTTCTGTGATGACTGCCCTTGTACTGTTCACCATGTAACTTATTCACTATGTAAGAATTTGTTCTCCATGTAAGAACTTGTTTGTTATGCTTCAGAAGATTGGAGACTGACGAAAATTAGGCTTGGGGTGGATTAATGATTGTGCATTGAGCATTGACTCCCCTATACAGAATTTTATTGTTGTCAACAACTATTTGATCAATAAATATGAGAGATGCCCTCACAAAAAAAAAAAAAAAGTACACACTTCCAATTGTAAAATAAATAAGTAACTGGGATGTAATGTATAGCATAAGGAATAGTCAAAATATTGTAACAACTTGGTATGGTGATAGCTGGTACCTAGAATTATCATGTATATAAATGTTGAATCACTGTGTTGTACACCTGAAACTAATGTAATACTGTGTGTCAACTACCCTTCAATAAAAAATAATTATCTACAAAAAAAAAAAAATTAAAAGTCCCCTGGGGTTTTCAGCTCATAAAATGTGGGCTGTGTTACACAAAGGTCAATCTATTGGCAGTCCAGTCATGAATTACCCCACTCATTGGGAATACACTCAAAAAACAGTACATTACTTTTATAGTTCCCTACACTGATGTCCTTTAGAAGAGTGCTACTCACATTGACATCCTTTGCCTACTGAATTTTACAAAAGACTGCACTTTGGAAAGTTTGGAATAAAATCCTGACTTTTAATACCTTGGTAAAACTTCAGTTTCTTGGTCATAGTTAAGTAGTTAGGCATTTTGTTCCCTGTGGTAAAAATCACCTATACAGAGCTACCACTTTCTCCTCTTTGATAAGAATTCATTTGAATAAAACAAACAAAATAAAAGAGAAAAATAAAAACTGAGTAAACCTTTAAAGAAACTAGATATAACACTATTATATTTCACCCTATCAGAGGAAAATATGTAGTCCTTAACCAAACAACTCCTGATATATATTCCTGCATTAAAAAAAGGCCAAATTGCTCAAAGCAATGATCAACACATTATAATTCAAATTTTCTGAGTTCAACGTATTTAAGCAAATATCTATACAGTACCTATTCCATACAAGTACTGAATTAGGCTCAATGGGGGATAAATATATATATATATATATATACATAATATGGCCTCTACATCTAATAATTTCGAATCTAGCAGGAAAAAGCAGACAGTAGATGAGCTTATACTAGAGGTACTTAGATGTGGTAGCATGTGCACAACCAAGTATGAGAGATGCATTTAAGTAGGTCCTTGAGAAACATTTTAAAACATTAAAAAAAAACTTTTTTCCAGGCATAGGGAGGCAGTGAATAGATGAGAAAAAAATATGAGAACTAGAACTGGAATGATATAAATACAATACAAAAGAGGAGATGGGTGAAATATAGCAGGGGAAAAATAGGCTGGAATTTGTGAATGACTGAAATGCATGAGGAAGTTAGGAAAGATGAGAAAATGAAATCAAGGATGACTGCACTTTTAATGTGAGGTGACTGGATGAATAGTAAAAATATAATAGAGATAACATATGAGGTTAAGAACACAGGTTTGCAGAAGAAGTAATGATAACTTGACTTTACACATTTTGTTTTAACTTTACAAATGTACCCATACAAGTCATATGAAATCAGTCTGAAGTGCATGTCTAAGATTAAATATAAAGGTGGTATTTAGACATATGGGTCATTAAATAAGGGGAAGAACTGTGTTCACTAGAATAGATAGACCGTGAAGGTAGAAAGGATAGTGTATGAGAGTTATGGATCAAGGTCTGCGGAATAAAACCCTTATGAAATATATAAAGAGTTGTCTATGAAGAACATTAAGAGAAAAATTAGAGTTAAGAAAAGAACCTACAAAGGTCTGTGCCAAGCTAAAATAGATGAGTCCTTAAAAGAAGGTAGTTAACAGTGCCATCACTGTTCTCATAATGACCACTAATAAGACTACTTATATTTTTTGAGAAGTTTCTTATCTGGCAGAGGAAACATCAATCGATTTAAATGGTAATTTCATATCAAGTAAAGAACATAACCAATTTTCCCTTCCAAATGATTGTTATACTCTTAGAATGCTGCTGTATGAAAAAATCTGTATTGTCCTCTGAGATTTTATATGTATACATACATATATATGTATATATGCAAACACACATATACATACACACATCTACAGAAATATAAATTTGAGCATAGGTGGCAAATGAAATGAGAAAAAATTATACATATATATAACTATGCATCTAAAACTTCTATATATTTAAAATAGAGAGTAAATGCCTAGTCAGTCTACATCAGTGTAAAAGTAAAGGTTATCGTGTGTATGCAACTCAACCTCATTGGAACTTTCTTCCCTCTCAGGGTTAACACTGACTATAAATAATACTTGGGTGTAAACCATCTCTAACTGACACACAATCCTTCTGCTTTGTTCTTCGACAGATATCCAATGACTAACAACTTCACTAGAAGCAAAACAGCACCCCATATATTGTTCTTTATTTATTATTAAGGTATTAATATACACTGTTACGAAGGTTTCATAAGAAAAACAATATGGTTATTACATTCACCCTTATTATTGAGTGCCCCCCATACCCCATTGCAGTCACTGTCTATCAGTGTAGTAAGATGCCACAGAGTCCCTATTTGTTTTCTCTGAACTACACTGTCTTCCCCGTGGCCACATATATATACCATGTACACCAATCATGATACCCCACAACCCCCTTCTCCCTCCTCCCCACCCGTCCTCCCCCACCCTTCCCCTTTGGTAACCCCTAGTCCCTTCTTGTAGTCTGTGAGGCTGGTGTTATTTTGTTCCTTCAGTTTTGTTTCATTGTTATACTTCACAAATGAAGGAAATCATTTGGTACTTGTCTTTCTCCACCTGACTTATTTCACTGAGCGTAATACCCTCTAGCTCCATCCATGTTGTTGCAAATGGTAGGATTTGTTTCTTTCTTATGGCTGAAAAGTATTCCATTGTGTATATGTACCACCTCTTCTTTATCCATTCATCTACTGATGGACACTTAGGTTGCTTCCATATCTTGGCTAAAGCTTCTGTACAGCAAAGGACACCATCAGCAGAACAAAAAGGTATCCTACAGCATGGGCGAATATATTTGTAAATGCCATATATTGTTCTTGTATCCCTGATTCTATCACAGTCTACTGTAGCTTAAAAGGACAGATATACTATTTCCACATTTCAAATCTTTATACTGGACAGTCATTGTACAATCATTTAAGCCACACTAAATGGCTCATTGTGAAAGGCCAGGCTGTGAATGGATTAGTCACTGAAGCACATGACCAATGACTTAATACTAGATGCAGGAAGAACTCCTTCCTTAAAAGGGTTTCTGTTCAAAAAATGGTTTGAAAAGAAATCCTAGCTCAATATATTCCAATATGCCATCGTGGTTTATTTAAAGTCTTACTAAAATTGAAGACTTCCTTACTAGAACCCTTTGAAAGGACATGAAAAATGGATTATTATTCCTAACAGATTCTGTGTCATAGGGATCACAGCAGGGAAGAACAATTACAAAATATGTTAAGTATCTCCTGTTTACCCTTCAAATACATGTGTTTATTATCTACTCACTGAGCTTGCAAGTTGTGCTTCATTCTTAAGATAACAAGGGCTTTTAAATACATTTTTTTAAAAATCTAATACACATAAGCAGGTTTAAATTTTGAAAATGCTTTCAGACTTAACCCCAGAGAGCCAAGCTAAATCAACTGCTTTCTTACGTAAGTCCTCTGATTAGGCTTAAATGGTGAATTAAATTAACATGTTGCTCTTAAAACTGATCTGTGAATGGGGAAGTAAGTTTTGGACTTGCTACATGTTATTCTATACTTCCAAAATGATATCAAATCCATTTTTAACTCTAGCAAAGATTATCAAAAAAAATCAGATGAGCAAAACAGATTTCACAGAAAAGTTGAAACAAAACCAAGATCTATCTAAATCTATATTTGGAACGGATATGTAAATGGTTAGAGGGGCTTGTGTTGCCAAAGACATTTGAGAAGGTTCCTTTTCCCCCAGTATCACAAATAGCACATTTTTGACAATATTCTAACTCAGTATTTCCATTGCACTGGTCCCACAGCAATGTAAATTGTAGCCAGGATTTTAAAATATTAAAAGAGTTTCACCTGCAAGAATGCAAGTAGGTATGGTTGGGAAGAACTGTTAAGGGTTTAACTCAATGGCATGGTTTTCAATATTCATGTATTAACAGTGCAACAACCCCTGTTCCAGTGCCTTGCTTATGAGTAAGGAGAAGTTAATAACACTAATCTATTTTAGCTTCTCTCCTCCTTTGAGAAAATCACTAGCAGTCCACTTTGGTCTTTGAGTCAGAAAATGATACACTTCATAGGACCAAGAAAAAAATCCCAACTATGAAGAATCCATAAAAATCTTGTGAGAAAGTATGATGAAAATTCATTCATGTACCTGAAAGGGTAGTTCTACTTTGAGTAGGAAAATTGCCCTGTTGAACAGAAAATGCATTCTGGTGTTGCTTCAAAACAGTTCTATTTATGGAACATAACTACTGAGGCAACAGTTTTAATTTATATGCCAAATAAATTGGCATCTTCTCTAAGTTAAGCTTACTTCACTCAGATTACTCCTTTGTTCTGTGTTAATGCACACCTAATTTTTATACTATATTCATTTGCATTTACTTGAGTAGGGACTATGCCTTATGCTCATTCACAGAGAACCCAATTATTCTGTATTGCCTGGTTGTGTTCTTTGTAACTCTGAGTGTGATGTGCACAGAATAAACATTCAATAAATGTTTATGCTTAATAACACAATCAGTGTGCAGTCAATAATGTTGATTGACTAATGTTGTTATTCCAAATATTTTTCTAAATATCATTTAGGAGAGTTATTTTTCACATCAAAGTCATTTATTTGGTATCATTCATCATGTTTAGGTAATGGAAAGTAGAATGGCATATTAATTTATTTTGAAATAAGCCTCCCAGTTTATCACATTCAAGAATCTTTCTCAACTGATTGTTGCTGACCCTAGTATCAGCTAGCATCATTTTTAATGAAACCCTTTACTGTCCAAATTCACTGAATATTCTCCATTCAAACCTTATCATCTACATTCTGCTATGAGCTGAACTCGTTTAACATCACCTGTCCAAGAATAGTAGCTAAAGAACTACCCTGCTCAAAACTATATCATGTCCTGCATGACAGGAGTTTATTATGACAAATTTCTCTGAGGAAGAAAAAATTTCTATGTAACAAAGGCCAATTTTAGTTTAGAGGGAATATACCTCCAAATTAATTAAATCAAGGGACTGTTACACGAGATAAGTAATTTTATATTGTTGCATATAACTATTAGTGTCTACCACAATATTCTGAGTGATTAACTTAAGAGAAAGTATACCAGCTCTGAATTAAGTCATGCCTATTAGAACGAACTTTACAGAATTGTAATAAAATACCATCTATTTACTTTTGAGTTAGTCTCTCCTTAGAAATTGGTATCATTAATCTCTGACACCAATCCCAGCTTTCACTATCACATCAGAATACGGAATACCTTAAGTGTTTGTTGTACACACAAAAAAGTGGTTCTCACAGTTAATGCCCCCTTTGATTGATTTTAAAGTGTATTCTGTCTAAATTAAGGTTGGCCTGTCTTATCTAGGAATATTCTATTCTTCACAGAAACTGTCATTTCTTTCACAAAGCCATCTTCAATCTTCCAATTCTTTCTACAGCTCCCTCAGACTGCCCCCTGCATATTACAAAGTGAATAAGCATTCTAAAATGGTAAGACCTTCCCAATACCCTACTTGAATTTTTCTTACTGTCATTTCAACACAGTACAAATTAGTGTTTTCCAATAGATTACATTACAAATTTACAAGATATTGAACAAATTTAGGTACTGAAAACCACTCTTTACTATCAAGGCATTTATAGAATAAAAGTACCAAAATCCCCAGAAATCTTCTTTAAAACTAGACCTACCTTCTGAGGTAAATGTGCTTCCAGTGGGCGATTTTCCCAGGCAGCATTCAATTGCATGTGATCAATCAATTGTCAACCCACTAAAAACCACCTGGTAATCAGTCTACTCCAGGATAAGGTGCAGCAAACATGTGTGAGTCTCTCCTTATGCATTTAAATTGCACTTCTAAAAGACTTCTCCTTTTGTGCCTCCACATTTTCCTAATTATTTTAATTGCCTGAGCAATTATCATTTGTCAGTTCAGAAATTAAAGGGAAACAATGATAAATACCAGACTTTGGTTATTTATTCTTGGCTCTAATAACTTTTTGCTTATTACCTCCATTTGAATGGCAATATTTTACTTTGGGTAAGAGTTATTTTTAATTCAACAACTAAAAGCTTTTATGCTTTGCCTAAAATTATGCCTCTGAGATGAAGTGACCTACATGTAGAAAAAGCACATTGAAAATTTTCTTTTCATAAAAGAGTTTCGAGTCATAAGTGCACATTCCTCTTCAAAGTTACCATGGGAAGTAGATGGGGTAGAGGAAAAACATGTTAACTAAAAAATAAAACAAATACTACATGGAAGACTTCTACTTTAAGTTATAATATAGAAGATCACAAGAGAATGTATGTGTCCCACTCTAAAAATGAGGACAAGTTGTAAAAGCTACAGTAATCATATTAACACATGAAAAAGCTGAAGATGTGAAGAAAATCAAATGATCTAAATCATATAAAGTCATGAGCACTTCAGAGGAGAGAAGAGGCACATCACTGCTCTATTCTCTGAGCAAAGCAGGAGCACCAATCTTGTCACAAACTAGAGAAAAGATAAATCAGCCAATATATTAATTAACATTTATCAAAACACATGAACTGGAATGGTGGCGCAGAATCTTGCAAAGCCCTAATGACATGATAATCTGCATCAACTTGCTTGTGGATAAAATGAGAGTTCCTGTGGCCAGGATTCTCACCTGGCCCTGGTTGACTAGCTCACTGCACACCTGTGGACTGTTGACTATAAAAAGAGCTCTGCCCAGTGCTCTGGGCACAACACAGTGGCAGGGCTGCAAGGCTACAGGAGAGCAGAGCAGAAGCTGGAGTGGTGGCAACACCGAGGACAGAGGCCCAGAGGATGGCTGTGTGGGATGACTGTGCAGAGAGGCCAGGAGGACAGCTGTGCGGCACGACTGTGAGAACAGAGGGGCCCAGAGGACAGCTGTGCAGAGACACCCGGAGGACAGCTGTGCGGGACGACTGTGAGAACAGAGGGGCCCAGAGGATGGCTGTGTGGACAGAGGCCCAGAGGCAGAGACCGGCTTGCTGCATGCAGACTTGCTCTGAGTGAACGGGATTTTAGTGACTGACCTGCCACCTGGAAATAAAGTTCATTATAACCCTTTCACCCCGAGAACGTTTTGCTGTCAATTTTTTGGTCACACTGAATCCATAGCGAACTTGCCCAGGGCTGAAACCCATTGGCAAGACATTGCTGATACTATGGAACATTGACTAAGTGCACAGTGACAGCATACCAAAGGCTACAGACAAGGTAGGAGAGCTAAGAGAGACTTCAAAGGTAAAGTCAAGTGAAATGAGCAAACCAATATGGGAACTTGAGATATACCAGGCTTCACGAAGTATAAGAAATAGCCCACCTAATTCTAGAGACACAGTAGTAGGATGGAGTATATAAGCCTACATTTGCAAAGCCAGAAGTGGAGCTCAGAACAATGACAATCCAAGAATTCTCTTAAAATACCTGTCTTTGAGCTATACAGCAGAAAGCAAGCCTATGATTTTAAAATCTGACAGCTGGGCTCTAAGGTGAAGAGAGCTCACCAGAATCTCACTAGTGTACTAGAAACAAACTATAAACAAGGGAAATTCCTCACTCCCTCTTTAAAATATTTGGAACCAGTTATGAACTAATGAACTGACATTAACTCTATCTACAACAAAGTCCAGACCATAAAAGACATGAGGAGAATGAGATAAGAATTCAGGGAGGCTGAGGCATCTAACAATTGGGGTGAAGAATGCAAACAAAAAGTGCAACCTGGGAAAAAAATTCTAGAAATCTGCAGAGGAGGGTCCCCCCTTGCATCTTTAGATAAATACTAAGCTGAATGACCACACAATGAAACTTCATAAGATCAGGAAAAGAACAAATACCAGGTGAAGTAAGATGACTAGATGGGGGCACTAAGTGAAACAACTCCCACTGGTCATACAAGACTGAGAGATGTTTGATTTCTCAGCAATCAGACAGAAACCTGAATGAACACCTAAAGCATTTATTATGAACACCAGGAAGGTCACAACATAGGGATACAACTAAATTGGTACTAGTAGCTACTATTCTAGAGCCACACTAAGAAAGCTTTAAAAGGATGTTCAAAAGGATATAACTGATTCACAAAGATCTTCACTGCTCATTAGAAATTTCACCACACTTCATTAAGAGACATGTGGAAACACACAACATAATAGTATTCACAATATCTAGGATACAATATAATTAGTAGATATAAAATAGCAGGAAATTCATTGTCAGGAGCTAGGAGGAGAGGGAAATGGAAAATTGTTGCTCAATGGGTGTAAAGATTCAGTTATGCACTGTGAATAAGTTCCAGAGATTTGCTAAACAACTTAGAATCTATAGTTAATAATAGTACTGTATGAGATTTATACTTGCTGTTGTAGGGCATTAAAATTTATTAGATTCTACAGGGAACCCATTAGTCACTATAGCTCCTTTAATTAACAGTGATCTCAAATATGAGCCAGGGATCATAAAAACTTACGAGGAAATAGTTTTTGCTTAAATATTAATTAATAAAAAAGATCTCAAGTAGGGATTTTTTAACTTATTTGAACAAAGTACTTGTTTAAAATGAACAAATGAATAAAAAATATAACTGGAAAAAAAATAATAGTACTGCACAACTTATTTATGACGACAGATCTCATGTCAAGTGGCCTTACTATACACATCACATACTCACAAGTATGCATGTAAATTTCTGGAGGTAACAGATATGTTTAGTACCTTGATTGTGGTAATAGTATCATTCGTGTATGCATACTCATCATTCATGTATCCAAACTCATCAAGATGTACACATTTTAATGTATGCAATGTTTTGTATATTAATTATATCTCAATAAAGCATGAAAATAAATATAAACTGATAAGTACAAACTGACATTTATTCTGTGGTTACCTAACAACTAACCATAATCTTTGTTGCTAAAACTTAAAGGAAATGTATTCTCTCACAGTTCCTGATGCCAGAAGTCAAAAATCAAAGTGCCAGCAAGGCCTCACTCTTTCTGGAGGCACTGAGGAATATCCTATTATACCTCTTTCAGCATCTGTTGTTTCCTGGCATTCTTTTGCAATTTTGATGCAATATTCCAATCTTTGCCTCTGTGGTCACATTGCCTCCTATTCTTTGTGTCATAAATCTTCTGTCTTTATCTTATAAAGACACTGGTCATTGGATATAGGCTAACATGGATAAACCAGGATAACCACATATCAAGATCTTTTTATTAGCAAAGATACTGTTTTCCAAATAAGGTCACTTTCAGAGGTTCTGGATGCACATATCTTTTGGGGTCCACAAGTAAACTCACTGACCCCTAACAACACAAAATCAAAGTATATAAAGCAAAAATGGACAGGCATGAAGGAGAACAATTCAACAATAATAGATTAAATTATAATCATTAGGAATCAAGGAAAACCAAGGACATTTAGGAAATCCTCAAATACGTGTAAATTAAACAACACACCACTTTGTAATAAAATGGTCAAAGAACAAATCATAAGAGGAATTAGGAAATATTTTGTGATGAATGAAAATGAAACTAAAAAATGAAAACTCGTAAGTGCAGCTAAAGCAGTGCTTATACAGGAATTCATGGATGTCATTTTTATATTAAAAAGATCTCAAAACAACAGTCTAATTTTCCTCCCTAAAAAGGTAGAACAAAAGAACACAATATATCCAACAAATTAGATAACCTAAATAAAATGAAGAAAGTTCTAGGCAGATATCACCCACCAAAACTGACCCAAGAATAAATAGAAAACCTAAATAGACTAATAAAAGAAAATTAGTAATTTTAAAACTTTCTACAGAAAAGCCTAGGTCCAGATGCCTAATAGTGGATTGGATAAAATGTTTAATGAAGAATTAATAGCACCACTCACAAACTCTTTCAGCTGGTAAAAGAGGAGGACATACTGCCTAACTCATCATAAGACGCTAGTAGCATGCTCATACTAAAATCAAAGATATCACAGAAAAGTAGAAACCAGTATCTCTTATGAATATGTGAAAAACTCATTAATAAAATCTGGATTCTAAAAAACTGAATCCAGAAGAAATGAGGATTATATATCATGACCAACAGCAATTAATCCTGGTACGCAGATTAATTTATCATCTGAATGTTGATCAATGTAATTACACCATTTTAGTAGGAAAAAGGACAAAAATTATATCCTCATCTCAATACATATAGAACAAGTATTGGACAAAATCCAATATCCTTTCATGAAAAATCACTAAGTAAAATAGGAATATAAGGAAATTTCTTTAATTTTATATATGACATCTATGAGAAACCACAGGTAACATCATAGTAAATTGAAAAGCCTGCAGGTTTCCTGTGATGGCAAGGAGTGAAGATGTTTACTTCTGACACTTACATTTGACACTGTATTAGAGGTTTTAACCAGATGACTTAGAAAAGTAAATAAAATAAAAGGCATCCATCTTTGAAAGGAAGACTATCATAAATGACATGGTATTATATTTAGAAAATTTTAACTCTTGAAGTGGAATTAAGAAAGTAATTTCATTTTCATATCATCAAAAGAAATTAAATATGTAGAAATAAATCTAACAAAAGAATTTCAAAACTGATGCTCTGGAAACTACAAAAACATTGCTAAAGAAAATAAAGATCTAAATAAATGGAAAGTCAATCCATGTTCATGCATCAGACTTAACATTAGTAAAAAGCAATATTCTCTAAACATTCTAAATATTCAATAAAATCCCTCAAAATCCCAGCTGCCTTTCTTGTAGAGATATATACGATTACCCTAAAATTCATATGGAAATATAGACCCAGAAGAGCCAAAATATCTTTAAAAGAACAAAGTTGGAGGAGTAAGACATCCCTATTTTCAAAATGTTTATGAAGTTACAGTAATCAAAATTGTGTGGTGCTGGTATAAGAATAGAAATATAGATCAAAAGAATAGAAATGAGGATATAGAAATACATTCTTAAATATATGGTCATTTTATTTTCAACACAGATGCCAAGCCAACTCAAAAGGGAAAAATTGTCTCTTCAACAAATGGTACTGTAACAACTAGATATCCTCATGCCAAGAATGAAGTTGGATGCCTACTTTATACCATATAAAAAAATTAACTGAAATGTATCATATACCTACATTTGAGAGCTAAAACGATAAAACTCACATGAGAATATATGAGTAAATGTTAACGACCTAGGCAATACTAAATTGCCTAAAATAATGTTAGGCCATGGTTTGTCAGATATGGACAAAACCCACAAGTGATCAAGAGAGATCAGAAAAACTGGACTAAAGAAAATGAAAAACTTTTGTGACTCCTGGACTTCATCAAGAAATTGAGAAGATAACCCACAGAATGAGAAAAAAATTGTTTCAAATCATATATCTGATACTGGATTTGTATCTAGAAAAAATATGAATACTCTTTCAAATCAACAATAAAAAAAACTTCAAAATGGGTAACAGACTTGAATAGACATTACTCTAGAGATGATATAGGAATAGCCAATAAGCATATGAAAATAATCTCAATATCATTAATAGGGAAATTCTAATCAATACCACATGTACTACTTCACACTCATTAGAAAGACTAATAAAACAAAAAAGAGAGAGACAAGAAGTATTGGAGAGTATGTGAAGAAACTGAGGTCTTCATATATTTCTGGTAGGAACATCAAATGTTGCAGCATTTATAGAAAACAATTTGGGTGTCTGTATAGGATTGTTTTTAATTACCTAATGAAATCTGGGTAAAGAGAAAATAACAGTTGAACAATAAGACAAAGCCAGGTTTAACTTCAATAGACAAGGTGCACACATGGAGTCTTGTACGCTCACTAGAAGTCAACCATTAAAGTGAACTTTGGCTCTTACTTTCTAACAGCCAATTCAAACAGAAAAATGTCATCTCTTACAATTAGGAAGCTACTTCTGCTATTGTTAGTTCCAGAGACACGCATTTCCCATTACCTTCACAGTGGCAACAAAAATAATAGCTAGGTTATATATTTGGGCTCTGCTTCTTGATTTCCACAAAGCTGGTGACAGGAATACTGCTACACATACAACAAAAGGCTCCATGATCATGTTTGCCACTAGGAACAGCTGAAACTTCTGCTTTGTAAATCTCACTTAAGTATATTTGACTGGTGAGAGCTAAAGCTAAATAGTATCTGGAAGCTCCATGTAGAAACATAATTTCTAACTTTGAAGCTAAAAAGGTGTGTATGCATGATGTATGCAGAGTAACAATCCACTTTATCCACCATATTTTTATGCAAAAAAAAAAAAATCACCAGAATTTTCAGGTGTTAGCAATTAATTCAATTTTAAAAAGTATTATTGAGCAGACAGTGTGGGAGATGATTGAGTGTGTCTGTGATCAGATTCAGATGCATGAAAAACAACTGGGTTGCAATTTATGGCCCACTTCAGCAAGGAGGAAAAGTACATCATACCATACCCTCCAGTCTAAAACATACCAGTTTGTATATACTGCTTTCCTCTATTAAAAGCACTTAAAATTGTGATTATCTTACAAAAGCAGAAATTCTTGATAAAATAATACTCCAATAATATGCAGGTTTATATAGTAAGAATGAAAAATTTGCCCCTCACCTACCATTACTACTGCTCCCCATTTTTGTGACCTCCACTAACATTGTGAAATAAATGATACTTCTCCAAAAAGAAAATGAAATATGACGTGACCAATAATCAAGAAAGAGTAATTTTAAATAGAACCTAACCATCAGATAAACCAGAGGGTCAGATTTAGCTTAAAAAGCAGCACTTTAAAACAAATAAAGTACTTCTTACCATTCCGTGGGTGGACTGGGGGGGTTATTCCACTTCACGTGTGCCAGTGTGGATCACTAGCACAGCTTCATTCATTTAGGAGTATAGCTGGAAGGCCTTGGTTCTTCTCGAAGACTCTTTTCACATTATCTCTTATCCTCTAGGACCTTCTACATTGCACACTTGATTTAATCTTGACCTGGGAAGTGCTCAGGATTTAATCAATTCCATAAAGTCATTCCTTACTTTGAGAACCATTTGCCAACTGGAAAGGCTGTGAATGAGAAAGTTTACAAAACTTAGAGTTTTGTTTTCCAAACCAAAAAGATATATTAGAAATAGTTGTTCCACATTATTCTAAAAAACTGAATATTTCTTCCTTAGCTCAATTCTCTCTTCCTGTACTTTATCATAGACAACTAAAAGAAGCCAACTGATATGTCTGAATCTTTGTCAATTCGATTTCCTGGCTATCACCTTAAATAGTTCTAAAAGTGTATTAGGTAAGTGTTCTACATTCAAAGTCTTTGTAGGTTACCATCTTGCCAGTGTTATAATAATATATAACACAGAGCCCCCATTGCCAGTCCCCAGTAACAGTTTCCTCACTTCTTTATCAGCCTTCAATAACAATTTCCTCAACCACTCTGCCAGCCACCCAGTCACAAAGACAATGTCATCTATTTTGTTTTTGTTACTGAAATAGCCCACTTGTAGGTATCAATTCTATTTCAGTTATCTATTATTATTTAACAAAGTACTGCAAAAAACCGTAATTTAAAATGATTTTTTAGTATTTCTTGCAAGTCTATATGTTGACTCAGCAGTTGTTCTGCTCTACAAAGTATCAGCTGGAGTCACTTATATGACTGCATTTAACTGGGAATTAAACTGAGTCACCACAGTCTCCTATATTACACTTTCTCACCACAGGGTGTCTGATCTCCCTATGCTTCCTACATAGCCACCATAATAGTATCCTAATGATTTCCTTACAAAATAGCAGCTGGTTTCCAAGACAGCAAAGAAAAGGAAGTTCACAGGTCCTGAATGGTGACCGCAGAAGCAGCATAGCATGAATTCCACTACATTCTCTTCGTCATAAACTCACAGAGATAACCAAGATTCAAGGAAAGTGAAAACAAACTCTTACCTATTTATAGGAAGAGTACCAGACCATGTAAGAGGAAGAAATGAGAAGAACCAATATACCAAACTCTGCAACCTAAAGAACCAAAAACTTCAGCAATCCCTAAATAGGATACATAAAACAAAAACTCCAGCTAGGCCCATATAGTCAAACTGCAGCAAACCAATGAAACCGATGCAAAATTGTAAAACCTGCCAGAGAAAAGCTAACTGCTACACAGATGGGAACAATAATAAGAATAAGAGCTTCTTTTCAAAAAATTAATGGAGGCTAGAAGACAATGGAATTATATATTTAGAGTGTTCAAAAATAGTTAAATCATAATTCTATGTAATTGCAAAAATCTCTTTCAAAAATACTAAGTGAAGACATTTCCAGACATATAAAAACCAAAGATGTTACTAACAGGCCTCTACCACAAGAGATGCTAAAAACAAAATAGTTCTTCAGACAAAAGGGTATAATACCAGATGAAAGCACAGATTGTCCGGGAAAAATCCAAGAGCACCAGAAAGAATAATGTGGGTAACTATAAAAACATATATTAAGTAAAAATAAAACATTACATACATCTGTACAATTTATTATGGGATTTATAACATATGTATAAGGAAAATATATCACAAGTACATATATTGGGAGAATATGGAATTACATTCATCTAAGTTTCTTATATTGTATATATGGAAACTAGGGGGTTATTATGTGAAATTAGACACAAGTTAGTCAATGATGCATTACATAATTTTAGAGAAGCTATTAAAAGTAACACAAAAAAATAGTTAAAAGTCAACAGAGGAGATAAAATCCAATACTAAAATATACATGATTAGCACAAATGGAATGAAAGGGACAGAAGAAAAAAGATGGCATAAATAGAAAACAAAGAGAAGAATGGACTTAAACACAACCATAGCCAAAATTATATTAAATAAAAATGGGCCAAATTATATAATTAAAAAACAGATTCTCAGATAGGGGAATAAAGCAAACACAACTCTGTTTCACAAGAACTGTACTTTAAATACAGAGGTTGAAATTAAGAGGATAAAACATGTACCATGGCAATATTAATATTAATATCAGAAAATATAAACTGTATGGAGAAGGATCATGCCAGAGTCATTTCATAAGGGAGTAATTCATTATGAAGACATAATAATCCAAAATGTGTATGCACTTAGGAAAACAGAAGAATACCAAAGTAAAAGTTAACAAATTTAATATATAATCATTATCAAATATTTTAATAACTCTCATAAAGGGAAAAGACAGATAAGAAATGAGTGAAAATATACATTTGAACAAAAAGAGTAGTCATCTTGACCTAACAGATATGTTTATAAATTCCTATACTGATCCACTGAAGGAAACATGTTCTTTTCAAATGCAGAATAAACATTCAGCAAGACAAACCATATGCTGAATTTTAAAGTAAGTTTGATAAATTTCAAAAGAATGAAATCACATAGAGCATGTTCACAGGACACTTGGATTGATACCACAAATCAATAGATATCTGTAATATCTATAAGTACTTGGAAATTATTCAACATACTTATAGCTTAACAATAATACAAAAAATGACAAGAAAAATTAGAAACTAATTTGAACTAAATTATAATGACTACACAGCATATCAAAAATTGTGGGATGAAGCTAACACTGTGCTTAGAGGTAAACATATCATTTGAAATGCTTCAATTATAAAGAAATGTTTAAAATTAATAACCTTCACTTTCCTCTTTAGACACTAGAAAAAGAAGAAAGAAATAATCCCAAAATAAGTAGAAGAGAACTGAAATAAATGAAATAGAAACTGGATAAATTATAAAGTCTAAAAAGCCAAATATATTTCTTTTAATAAATTTAAAAAATGGGTAAAACAGTAGTAGGACTGACAAAGAACCAAAGAAAGGTAGCACAAATTATATCTGGAACAAATGAGGGGACTTCATTACATTAATTCATACATTCAAAATACAAAAAGGAAAGTTTCAACAAACTAATGCTAGTAAATAACACAACTTGGAGGAAATTACCAAAGTCCTTGGACAAAACACAAACTACCGAAACTCAAACAAGAAAACATAGAAAAGGGAGATTACTGTCAAAGAAAATGAATAAAAAATCACGTCTTCCCACAAAGAAATATTTAGCCCGTTTCCTACACAAATTTTTTAAACTTAGAGGACAAGAGAATACTCCCTGCTTCATTTCATAATGCTACCAAACACTATTACCAAAACCTGACGAGGAATGACAAGAAAATTAGAGATGGATATTACTTACGAAGGTCAGAGCATTCGTAACTTACGAATGTAAGAATGAAATTCCTTAATAAAATAGTAGCAAATAAATATCAACAACATATAAAAACAATAATATATCATGACTAAGTAGGATTTATCTTAGTAATACAAAGTTGATTTACCATTTTAAAAGCTCTCTGCCCCCACAGCTACCTGTCTCTGTCCTCGGCACTGCCACCACTCCAGCCTCCGCTCTCCTGCAACCTTGCTACCACGTCCCCCAGAGCACTGGGTGGAGCTCTTTATATAGAGTCAATAGCAACGTATTGCCTACATGTGTGTAGTGAGCTAGCCAACCAGGGCCAGGTGAGAATCCTGGCCATAGGAACCTTCAGTTTATCCACAGAGGCCCAGAGGCAGAGATGGGCTTGCTGCATGCAGACTAGCTCTGAGTGAGTGGGATTCTAGTGACTGACCTGCCACCATGGGAATAAAGTTGGGTATAAACCATTTCATCCGAAGAATGTTCTACTGTCATTTCTTTGGTCTCATTGAATCCATACTGAACTTGTCTGGGGCTGAAACCCATTGGCAAGACAGTGGTTATTGGCAAATTTTATTTATGATTTTCAAAATATCAAAACTCCAATGGAGACAGAGGCAAACTTGCCACAGACAGATAAGCAAAGTGTACACTGCACAACTAATGAGGCATCGTTCACTCAGAAAACAATGTGTGTAAATTGTAAAATTTAGTGCCCCAAAAAGAGGCATTTGCCTCTGGCAAAGTTATTCAAGGATATGAAGTATTCCTACCAAAGTGCTTCTTATCAAACTCATACTGCAATACTACATGAAGAAACCAGGTTACTACTAACCAATAAATGTTTAAATTTGTTTCCTAATTTGTTTTCAATGTTCTGTAAAACTAGTTTTGAATACTCACCCAAACTACCAAGAGAAGCACCAGCCCTGACCTTCCTATGTAGTTTTAGGAGTCAGTATACCTCTCTCTCACATTTTCCTTCAATGAACCTGTCTGCAGTTATATGTTCTCAGAAGACAATCTGAAGAAGTATTGTTGAAGGGCTAATAGTTGATCATTTATATCATCCTCTGTTATTTATATTGATTGCATAGTTAGTCCTATCTTCCAGAGTTATTTTTTTCCCAGAAAATAAAACAGGGTTTTCAAACAGCTGTTTATTATTAGATCCCCTTACAAAAGCCAAGGTCAAACCATTAAATTGTAATTCAAGTGAAATTATTTCCACTGGGGTCTCACGTAATAGGGCTCAGGTCTATTGCATTCCATGGATCTAACCTGATATAGGACTAAAACTACAAGAATCTAGAGATACTGATAATTAATATAGCACAGTAATTCTCTCTGATATCAGTCATCTCAATTGTACATTTGTCAGAAGCTAGATAGCAGTCACTTCAGGGTTGAGCTCTGTGGATAAAGTGAAGGTTCCTATGGCCAGGATCCTCACCTGAACCTAAACTACTTGATGATGTAGCTGGCCTGCTGCTAGGCTACTGCTTCCACGCCGATAGGCAATGAGTTAATATTAACTGAGTCACTATATAAAGGGCTCTGCCCAGTGCTCTGTGTGAAGGTAGAGATGAAGGAGGATTACAGACTGCAGACTGTTGGAGGCAGAGGTAATTCTACTGTTCGGCCAATAGCTGGGAGAACAAGCCGAGTAATAAACCCTTTCACCCCAAGAACGTTCCACTGTTATTTTTCAGTCTCACTGAATCCATAGTGAACTTGCCCGGGGCTGAAACCCATTGGCAAGACAAGCTCTCAGAAGTACAGCTAGAATTCTGATATCCCAAGTGTCTTGCTGATGGGTTTCAGTCCCAGGCAAGTTCACTATGGATTCAGAGTGACCAAAGAAATTGACAGCAAAATGTTCTTGGGGTGAAAGGGTTATACCCAACTTTATTTCCAGGTGGCAGATCAGTCACTAAAATCCCATTCAGTCAGAGCAAGTCTGCATGCAGCAAGTCACTCTCTGCCTCTGGGCCCCTCTGTCCTCATAGCCGTCCTCTGGGCCCCTCTGTCCTCATAGCCATCCCCCAGGCCTCTCTGCACAGTCGTCCCACACAGCCGTCCTCTGGACCTCTGTCCTCGGTGCTGCCACCACTCCAGCCTCTGCTCTGCTCTCCTGCAGCCTTGCAGCCCTGCCACTGTGTCATGCCCAGAGTACTGGGCAGAGCTCTTTTATAGAGTCAATAGCCATGTATTGCCCACAGGTGTGCAGTGAGCTGGTCGACCACAGCCAGGTGAGAATCCTGGCCACAGGAACTCTCATTTTATCCACACAAAGCTATTGATTAAAATGAAACCTGCATATGTTAGATGTTTGATAGGCTAAAGACTAAGCTGATACTATGTTATATGACAATTCAAAGACCTAACTTACATTCTTGCTGACGCAGAGCTAGCCCACCTATACATAGAACTGCCTATAGGGTTGCCTTCAGGTATGGCCAAATGTTTCCTTAAAAAAGAAATTTTAAATCTATTCTAGTACTTATGTGGAGATGGGACCCTGTTGCATTCTGAGTTCAGAATCATAGTACATGGAAGAGATCATCTTGACCCAGAAGAGTTAAGGAAAAACCTTACATTGGACATAAAATATCTTAGCTTATAACCTTTCTGTATGCCATCTGATCTAAAGAAGCACTTCATTCAAATGGACCTGCCAGGTGAGGTATCCCCAAATAGTTGAACAAATTAAATTACTGGTATTCACTTGAACAATTTAAAATGTACCAATAAGGTTGGGTCCCTTTCACTATGCCAGATTATATTTGATATTTTGAACACTGTGAGGTAGAAGTGTCCAGCTACCAAAATACATATACTTGTCAAAAAGGCCTAAAGCTTCATTCTCTAACAAATGAAATAATGTCAGATAACACCAACAATGCTTTCAGCCTACTGAACAAATACTTAGTGGTAACAAACTCACAAGCCCAGCATTGACACTACTCCATTAGTGATTTTGACAAAGACAATGATGTTTACCTAAAGTCAACATCAGGGCCACAGTAGAGACTACAGAATTGGATACTCCAGGAAAGGGACTGGATGCTCTAATACATTTATTCATTTCTATGGGAAGATATTGTCTATCTAGGGTGTAATCATATTACAACCTATGTCTTACCCAGAATTCAAAAGGGAATATGTTCCTCTATAAAGTGATTATAGCAAAGAAGAATGAGAACACAACATCCAATATTAAAGTGGTATTATTCTTCCTCACTAAGATCTCTAAAGTCCACAGGGACTTTGGTATATCTTGCTTAGGTCCAACAGTCTCAAACTATTAGTCTCATCTGTTACAAAGATAAAGAAAAAAATAGTCATCAAAATGTGATCCAAAAATCAGAATAACAATTAATGTAACACATCCTATCACTACACTGAAGGACAAAAACCACATGATGACATCAATAAACAAAAAGCATTCAACAAAACCCAACATCCCTTTGTAATAAATCCAAGAAACTAGAAATAGAAAGTTTAATGGAGCTAATAAAGGGCATCTATGAAAAACACAAAGTACTATTATACTTAATGATGAAAGATTGAGTACTTCTTAAGATCTAGAACAGTAAAATGTCCACTCTCACTAATCCTATTCAGCACTGTAGTGGAGTTTCCAGCTAGAGTGATTGTGCAAGAAAATGAAATATAAAAGAGTCTATACTCGAAAAAGTGAAACTACATATGCAGATGACATCATCTTGTAGGTACTCAATCCTGTTGAATTCACACACAAAAAACTATTATAATTAATAAATGAGTTGAGCCAGTTTAAGGATACAAAATCATTATAAGCAAATCAATTTTATTTCCACACACTAGCACGGGACAATTCAAAAATGAAATTAAGAAAACAATTCAATTTATAACAGCATGAAAAGAATAAAATATCTAGGAATAAACTCTGAAAACTATAAAAATTGCTGAAAGAAATTAGGGGACTGACATAGATGGAAAGACATCCTATGCTCAAGGAACAGAAGACAATATTGTTAAGATGACAAAACTCCTCAAATTGACTTACAGATTCAATACAATCTCTAACAAAATGGAAACTGCCTTTTTGCAGAAATTGACAAGTTGAACCTCAAATTTACATGGAAATTAAAAAGAATCAAAGTAGCAAAAATAATACTAAAATTATAAAGTTGGGGGATTCACACTCTAGATTTCAAAACTTAATAGAAGACTAAAATAGTCAAGAAAGAGTGATAAAGACATATATATATATATATATATATATGTATATAGATTAATGGAATGGAATTTAAAGTCCAGAAATAAAATCCATATATTTATGATCAATTAATTTTTCACAAGAATATCAAGATGATTCAGTGGGGAAAGAACAGCTTTTAACACATGGTTCTGTTACAGCTGCATATACACAAGCAAAAAAATGATACTGGATGGTCTTCTCACATCATAAACAAAAGTTAACTCAAGATGGGCTGTAGACCCAAATGTAAGAGCTAAAAATATAAGACTTGAGAAGAAAATATGGGAGCAAATCCAAGATATGACACCAAAAAGCCAAAGGATAAAATACAAATTGTAAATTAATCAAATTAAATTTTTTTGTGATTCAGTGGGCAAACATCAAGAGGTTTAAAAGACACCTTGGTGATTTTTTCATATAAGGGTTGTTACCTGAAATACTTAAAAGGATCATTGGTAACAAAAATATTCAATTTACTATGTCCCCATCAATATTTTTGATACTGAAATATCTCTATATGGAGTGACATCACAAAAAAATGGTAAAGAGTTTCAAGGATATGTCCCTCCACTAAAACAATAAGCCAGCAAAAACAAACGGTCAGAATTGACTTTTTCAAAACTCTGAAATCTAATGGAAAACAAACTACCTCCTAGGGCAAATAAAAATGAACAAGATAAGCAATACCCAGAAATTCAAGGAACATAGAAGTTGAGTGTGATGTTTAATTTTATGTGTTAACTTGGCAGAACCACAGGTGCTCAGATACTTGGTTAAACATTATTTCTGGGTGTCTGCGAAGGTATTTTGGGAAAAGATTAACATTTGAATTGGCAGTCCAAGTAAAGTAGATTTCCCTCCCCAAACTAGGTGGGCACGGATCAGTCCACTGAGAGCCTGAATAGAATGAAACACAGAGGAAGGAAGAATTTAATTTTTCTGCCTAAATGTATAAGGTGTATCATTACACCACTGGCTGTCCTGTTTCTCAAGCCTTTAAACTTAGACTAAACTACATGTTTAGTTTTCCTGGGTCCCAAGGAGTACATAATAAATAGGTAGAACATATAAATATATTAATCTTTTAAATATAAAAAATATAAAACTATATTTAAAAATATGCTTTCATATATATATCGCTATTGGTTCTGTTTACCTGGAAAATCCTAATACAGACTTAGGTACCAGGAATGGTTCTAAAGGAACAAATTTTAAAGACTTGTTTTCTAAATACTGAATCAGTCTTCAGTTTCTCAGTTGGCTCTCTAAACACTCTAATGACTCTATTTCCAGTAGTAAAGTAAGCACTGGTAGTCCATAGTGTGATCTTGCATATACATATGCAAAATATATACACTGGATACTCCTAATCAGTGTCTTATAAGAAGCAAGAATCTGGGAGCCTGTGCATATGCTTTCACACATGTTTGGAAAATATAAGATTGGTTGGGTGATCCTAAGATCCATAGACAAAGTAAATGAAAAGGATGAGCTCAGGAATTTGAATTTTGAGCTCAAACGTGGCATAAATGACTTGAAGGCTTCTATGTGTGCCCTGAAGTATACACTTGTTTCCTGTATCTGCAGGACTGCAGTTGCTGTGATTCAAATACAAAATTGCATCCTGATTGGCTGAATTACAGCACAGGTTGAACTCTCAGCCCCACAGGGCATCTACTGATAACATGAGTGCATTAATTAGAAAAGAATGGGGCCTTATAAACTGGGATGGGAAAAAGTGGGAAAACTTTGATAAAGCTAGAGTCATTTAGGTCCTAAATATTGATGAGACTTTTTGCCACTGCAAGAGGTCTCCCTCCCTCAGCCCATTAGAAGCAGAGATTAACCCTACATTACCTGAATAAGACGTACTGGCCAACCCTGAGGCAGCTGTGTTGTGTGGCAATGTAGATTCTCCTCAGGACCCTAACCACCACCCCTTTTGCTTCTAGACCTTTAACTAGACTCAAATCCCAGCAGACCCCTCAAAGTGAGGGTCAAAATGTGCCCCATAAGAGGCACACTACACTCCAAAGGAATAACCTGTGTTTTCAAATTTACACAGACAGAAATATAGGGAGCATGTGTGGAACTGGTTATTAAGGATGTGTAATAAAGGTGAAAGGAACACAAAGTTGGATCAGGAGGAATTCACTGATATGAGCTCACTAAGAAAAGACACTTCATTTCATGTTGCAGCTCAAGAGCTACAAAGGGACCTAACAGTTTCTTTGGTTGGTTGGCTGAAAAAATGGATGAAAGGTAGCCCTTCATTAGTGAAGTGCAAATGCCAAACCTTCCTTGCTTTGTTAGAGAAAGGGACTCAGATACTTAGGAAAACTGGAATATCACAGTGCAGTTGTTATTTAAGATCTACACATCTAGACTGGGAGGATCCAGAAGACATACATTTCATCAATTGTGGGTACAATTGCAATATTTCCAGAATCTCTAGCCTGGGCTTAGCGCATCTCCATATCAATAGGTGTTTCCAAGGTGTGGAGAGAAAGTCTATCTCCATATCAGTAGGTAATTGCAAGGCCAAGCCAGGTCTTATCTGGACCAGAGAGATTGGGTGGGGCCTCTTCTTCTGCAGCCAGGTCATGAGAGACATGGGAAAGCAGAAATGGATGACTGCTTGTAAGAAATAAACGGGTTTCTCCCACTTTATTTCTCCCTTTGACTGATTTCCGTCTCAAAGATATTTTGCCCCAGGATTCCCCACCCACCCTCAGGAGTTACACCAATACTGTGAGAAAGAAATCTGTGAGGGGAATCCTAGCACCCTTGAGGATGTCTATAATGAGATTGTGCAGGCCCTACCTTAAAATGGGAATTAGAGTCACTGAAATGTGAAACCTACATGCAGTGGGAATAAATGGATCCCAGGGTAACAGTGACCAAGCGGCAGCACTGAATTGCGAAAAGCAAGGTGGGTGTGGTTACCAAAATGGACAGCAGAGTCAAAGCAAAACTGGATCCTGGGTAATTACTATAATCTCTATTTTTAGATCATTTATATACATATCCCTTAGGTATCCGTAACAGCAAAATAATTTAGACTGATATCAGGATCTTGAAGATGTATTGCATTCTTATGCTCATGACAGTATTATTCATAATAGCCAAGAGGTGGAAACAACCTAAATCGCCATCAGTAGATAAGTGAATAAAGAAAATGTGGCATAAATGTACAAAGGGATATTATACAGCCATTAAAAACAAGGAAATCCTTTTATATGTTACAACATAGATGAAGCTTGAGACATACTAAGTGAAATAAGGTATTTGCAAAAGGACAAATGTTGCATGATTCCACTGACATAAGGTATCTAAAACAGTCAAATTTATCAAAGCAGAAAGTAGAATGTTGATTCCCAGGGGCTGGAGGAAGGGAAAAACAGGGAATTCCTGTTTAACTGAGTACAAATTTTCAGTCATGCAATGTGAAAAAGTTCTGGACATCTGCTGTACAACATTGTGCTTATATTTAACAATACTGCACTGCACACTTAAACACTAGTTAAGAGTATAGATCTCCTATATGTTTTTACCACAATAAAAAATTTTGGAGCTAATAGAAAACTCAGCAAAGTCGCAGAATATAAGATATATATAATTGACACTAACATTACACAATCTAAAAAGAAAACTAAGAAAATTCCATTTACAATAGCATCAATAATAATAAAATACTTAGGAATAAATTTAACAAAGGAGGTGCAAAATGTATACAGTGAGAACTACTAAACATTGGTGAAAGAAATTAAGACCTAAATAAATGGAAGGATATCCCATATACATAGATTATCAATGGCCTTTTTTTCTTCCAGAAATGGAAAAGCCAATACTCAAATTATACAGAAAAGCAAGTCAATCTAAATAGCCAAAATAATCTGAAAAAAGAACTTTGAGAACCTATGCTTCCTGATTTCAACTTGTTACAAAGCTCTGTAATCAAAACATTGTGGGAGTGTCATAATAATAGGTATGTGAATCAATGGAATAAAACTGAGAGTCCAGAAATAAACTCATACATCAATGGTCAACTGAGTTTTTACAAGCATGTCAAAACCATTCAATCAGGAAAAATAGTCTCTTCAATAAGTAGTGCTGGCACAAGTAGATATCCACATGCAAAATAATGAAGATGGACATTACCTCATATTACAAATATGATAACTCAGAATAGACTTAAATATAGGAGCTGCAACTATAAAACTCTTAAAAGAAAACATAGGGTAAATCTTCATGATCTTAGATTCGTTAATTTTTCCCTAGATAGGACACTGAAAGTTTTTAATGGGTATGGGTTTTCCTTTTAGGGTGATAAAATGTTCTGGAGATAGATATCAATGATTATTACACTTTTTGACTTTACTAATTGCCACTGAATTGTACACTTTAAAATGGTTAAAATAATAAATTTATGTTTTGTGTATTTCACAATAAAAAATGTACAAAGCATCTGAATAAATATTTCTACAAATAAGATATACAAATGGCCAATAAGTACATGAAAAGATGCTCAACATCATTAGTCATTAGGGAAATACAAATCAAAACTATGAAATATCACTTTACACCCACTAGGATGGCTATAATCAAAAAGACAGATGTCTTTTGAAGCCCTCATTTATAGCTGGTGGGAATGTAAAATGTTACGGCTGCTTTTAAAAACAACTTGGCAGTTCCTCCAAAAGTTAAACATAACATTACCATATGACCCAATAACTTCCACATTAAATCAAGAGATTTAAAAATATGTATCCACATAAGAATTTGTATATGGGCATTCATTAGCAGCATTATTCATAATAGCAAAAAAAAATGTAAACCATATAAATATCCACCAACTGAGTGGATAAACAAAATATCTTACTTCCATACAATGGAATATTATTCAAGCATAAAAAAGAATGAAGAGCAATGAAGTAGATACATTCTATATCATGAACTTTGAAAACATGGTGTGTTAATATGTTGTAAAAATATCCAGACACAGAAGAGCACAGATTTTATGATTACCTTTATATGAAACTTCCAGAATAGTCAAAATGATAAGAGACAGAAAGTGCATTTGTGGTTGCCAAGGCCTAGGGGCATGGGTGTGGAGACAAATAGTGATGGCTATTTTGTATTGGGCTTCTTTTATGGGGTGAAAGTATTCTGAATTTGGATAGTGAAGATGGCTGACAAACGTGGATTTACAAAAAATCCACTAAATTTATACATTTTTAAAAAGTGAAATATGTGGTATGTGAATTTAATCTCAGCAAAATTATTTTTTTAAGTAATCAAAAAACTATAAAAGCTTTATTAACATCAGAAAAGGTAGAGTTTATGGCCAGAACATCACAAACATAAATAGGGACATTATAAGGATAATAGGTTTAATTCAACAAAGAGATATAACAATCTTACATTTGTATCCATCTGATAACATAGTTTCAAAATACATAATAAATGAATGAAATGATTGCTGCATTATCTTTTGAGGAAGCTGTTCAGAAACTAATAAAATTAGTGGAATTTTTATTGTTATCTTCACTACAGGTTTTCTACAGTCCCTGCTGTCCCTTTGGCCAAAACAGATACTTGGCCAAAGGATGTGGGCATTCTTGCCCTGGAGGTCTATTTCCTAGCCCAATATGTGGACCAAACAGACCTGGAGAAGTATGAACCTTTGAGAAGAGTTGTTTTATAAAGATCAAGCTTTTAAAATGTGATGAATTGGACTTCTAAGAAAAAGGAAGGAAGGAGGAACAAATGAAAGGAGAGACAAAGGAATCATATAAACTTTCTTTAACAAGCATAAAAATGAGAGTCCCAAAATTGGATGTACGTAAAAATCACTCAAAATCTGAGTAAAATCAGGTTTCCTGGACTCATCCCCAGCTATTTCCATCCAGTAGGTACAGGATGAGATCAAGAAATTTGTATTTTACCATGTTTTGCCAACCATTAATATACCAGGCTATACAAATATAAGGGTTTTTAATAATAATAATAATAATAATGTAATGGAGTAATGGGCTGAGTCTGGTTCAGACAATTTTTTTGAATCTGGGAAACTGCCATTTTAATGACTAAAGGTAGTCTCTGCATAGTGGTATAGAAATAGGAATTTACCATTAAGATAAGCTGACCATTTAACATTAGAAGAAACACAAGTAGCCTTTTTTTAGTTACATAGAAATGTTTTAACCTAATATTTATAGGGACTAAGGACACCGTTGGACATTTTAGGCATATGAAGAGATGAGCTGTAATGCGTTTGGTGGGTGAAGCAATCTACCAAAAAAGATTTTTATTCATTGATTTTCATAAGGACTAAGAGGCTCCTGGGAGAAAAAGGATTAAGAAATCCTCCATTCCTTCCCAGAGAGTGTCAAAGTTAGTAAACCATGTCTGATGGAACAAGTTACCCCAGCCAATATAACCTGCAAGAAAACTGGCCCTTGAAAAGTAACAAGCCTTAACAGATGACCCAAACTCAATATAGCAACTAAAATTATTGGAAGGGAGGTCTGGTTCTAGATGTAGTGTACAACTATTGCTAGATTCACTCCTGACCCTGCTATGTTGGTACTATGGATACTACCTCATAAATGGATCAATGCATTTTTTGAAAAAAAAATGATCACAACCTTCAATAAATTAGAGTGATCAACTGTGCAGATGGGATGTCTCAGATTTAACATGATATTACACAAGCTTTCTCCAGCATAAATTAGAGCCACAAAGGTATGCATTAAATACTAGATATACAACACTGAATGAGGTATTTGAATTTCTCAGGAGGTTGAGGTAAGTACACTTCTATCTAATGGCAAGCAGGGACTTTCATTCTGTCAGAATTTTCCAGATTTTATAGACCACTCTCATCCTCTGCCACAAGTAACAATGCAACACTTATGACAACTGTAACTAGCAGAGTGGGTTGTAGAGACACCAGTATTCATGGAGGCTGGCCCCCAAGGATTTCAGAGGATGGAGAATGGTGAGAAAACTAACCGACACACTAGGGTAAACAAACTTAGAAAGTTCTTGAAAATATCCAGAGACAGGTATAATAGAAAAAATTTCCTCCTAATTCAGATCTGCAGTGACTTTTAATTCACAGTATTTTAGTTAAGTCCATATCCTTCACCTATTCTATGCCTGTACCCATCGAGTTTGACATGACTGGGGAAAAACATGCACCCACAACCTCAAGGGGGACCTTAATGCTGAAGTTAAATCTTATTTTTTTACTCCATTTATACTCCCAGCTTTCTAAACCATTATTTCACAAATTCTCTTCCCCCCTCAAACCTGTAGCACCTTCTTCCACATCCTGACTCTCAGTTAACGCCCTTGTTTCCTACTTCATTGAAAAGACAGAAACAGTCAGGACTTTCTGAGATACCCACAGGTACCAGGCTATCTGTATCTAAAACCATACATCCTATATTTACCTTCTATTATAATGAACAATTTGCCCACATTCTGAATTAAGGTCAATCTATGCATTAGATCCCATCCCATCTTGCCTATTCAAAGACATTATTTCAGCATTATTCTCTCTCTACTGTATCACCCATTTTATTTCCCTTCTGAATCATTCCCATTTTTTCTATATAGAAGGGAAAAGACCTTCACTAGACCCCACTACCCTTCAGCAGAAACTGCCCCATTTCTCGGCTTCCCATGAAAGCAATACTCCTCAAAAGAGTTGTTTATATTATCACCAATTTGTCTTTTCTCATTTTCTCTCGCATTTACTCCATCTAGGCTTATACCTAAACAACTTATGTCAATGATTCCCATGTTTGCTAATTCTAACAGTCAATTCTCAGTACTCATCTTATATGACATAACAACAGCATTTTACACAATATATCATTCCTTTCTCTGGGAAACACTTGTTTAAAATTTGATTTCCAGAATACCATAGTACCTTGGTTTTCCTCCTATCTCACCGACTGTTCCAAAACAACTTTTTCTATTTCTTCTTCTTCTCTTCATAGTATTAATGTTGGACTATCCCAGAGCTTAGTCCCTGGACTGCTTCTTTCTCTATATTCACCTGCTAGGTGGTCTCATCTATCATGTTTTCAAGTCCTCTCTAAATGTTGTTCATTCCCAAGCTTATATATACTTATCAGATTTCTCTCTTGAAATTCAGATTTATATCTCCAAAATTTCCCCCCGAATGACTAATAGGCATGTTAAAACCAACACATTTAATAAGCAATTTCTGATCTTCTACAAACCTGTTTCAAACCCACCTATTGTTTCTCAGTGTATTAGTTATATTAATTTATGTATAAGAGTTTACATAACACTTAGTGGACTATCATAACACACACTTTTTATTTCACATATTTTGGGGGACAAAACATGGCTTAGCTGGGTCTTCTGCTCTCCAAATTCTTTCATGAGGCTGCAAACAAGGTGTCAGCCATGTTTGAGGTCTCATTTGAAAGCTTGGTGAGAAAAGAATCAATTCCCAAACTCACGATTGCAGGATTGCTATGGCTCGCTGGCTATTTGCCTTGAATCCATCCTCAGTTATTTGACACATGGACATCTCTAATATATATCTGCTTGCTTAATCAAAGCCAGCAAGGGAAAGAGTGAGCTAGCAGTGTAGAAGTAACTATTTTATATAATGTAATCACAGTAGTGACTTCCCATCATTTTCCATGTACTTTATCGGTAAGGAGCAAGTTACTGGTCCATTCACCACTCAAGAGGAGGTCATCACAAAAAGGAGAGAATACAGGATCACGGAAAGATGGCAGCATGAGTAGTTCAGTGGAAATCTCCTCCAAAAACATACATATTTATGAAAATACAATAAATACAACTATTCCTAAAAGAGACACGAGTGGATACAGTACAACAGCCAGGATACATCTACATCTTCGAGAACTCAACATCACACGTAGGGGGTAAGACACAAGCTGTGGCCAGGTGGGACACGAACGCTCCCCCATCCCAGAACCCAGCGGGAAGAAAGGAGTCATAATGGGGAGGGAGTGAAAGCCCAGGACTGCTAAACAACCAGATCTAGAAAACTGCACCCGGAGAGCAGACACATGGTGCATGGTGTGCTGGATATTAGAGAAACGGAAAAGCAAAACCTGTGGGCAGGGCCCCACAACCAGTGCCCCTGAGACAAAAGAAAAGCGAGTGCTTTTTGCAAGTCTTAAAGAGACAGGGACCCCACAACTGGGCGAAGTTGTCCCAGCACACTTAGCCAGAGGCTGGGAATACCGGGGAACTTTAGGTGCCCTAATCCCCTGGGCAGCAGAACAGCTCAGAAGCCCCTCATGGCACTAAGCAGCCTGCCAGTCATTCACACAACTGGCACAAACCCCGACACACAAGGCCAGTAGTGGGAGAGTGGCAGCACGCGCCGGGGGTGGCAGCGCCACAGGTCACTGGGAGTGGCTCACGTGTGCGGGAAGCATCAGAGGGGACTGGGAGCGGCTCGCATGTGCCGGCGGGGCCAGAGGGGACCGGGAGCAGCTTGAGCAAGCTCACCGTGGGGGTGACTGAGTAGCCCAGGAGAGGCCCACACGTGCCAGAGGCAGTGACGCCAGAGGAGCCCAGGAGAGGACCGCGCAAGCCCGCAGCAGCGGCGACCGAGCAGCCCCGGAATGGTCTGCACATGCCAGTGGCGGCAGGGCCAGAGGGGCACGGGAGAGGCCCATGTGCACCTGCAGCAGTGCCAGAGAGAGCAGCAGCGATTCCAGCAGTCTACCGGAATCCCAGCCTGACGCACAGTCACCTGGGCCAAACCCAAAGGCCTCTGCTGGCACACAGCTGCCCGGCAAGGGTACCACTATTGCAGAGGAGCGCACTTGGCATGCCTGCCACTCCCCACAGGGCTCTATGCTGCTCTGATGGAGACCCCGCCCACAGAAGCTTAGGGGACTAATCCAGTGGCAGCTCCAGGAGTGCAGGTAACTGACACAGGCAGCAGAGAAGGGCAAGGCATCCAGCAAGCAAGAAAGAACTTTCTTCTCTCAGCTGACACACCTGCAACCTGCCTACAGTCACCACTATCACAATGAAAAGGTAAAAACATTTAGTCCAGTCCAAAATAGTTCAGGCAATGCCTGAGAGAGGATCTGCAGAGACAGATCTAACCAGTCTCCCTGAAAAAGAATTCAAAATAAAAATCATAAACATGCTGACAGAGCTGCAGAGAAATATACAACAGGTAAGGGATGATGTCTGGAAGGAGATTACAGAAATGAAACAATCTCTGGAAGGATTTATAAGAAGAATGGATAAGATGCAAGAGGCCATTGATGGAATATAAACCAGAGAACAGGAAAGCATAGAAGCTGACTCAGAGAGAGATAAAAGGATCTCCAGGAATGAAACAATCTTAAGAGAACTGTGTGACCAATCCAAAAGGAACAATATCTGCATTATAGGGGGTACCAGAAGAAGAAGAGAAACAAAAAGGGATAGAAAGTGTCTTTGAAGAAATAATTGCTGAGAACTGCCCCAAACTGGGAGAGTAAATAGTTGCTCAGACTACGGAAGCACACAGAACTCCCAAGAGAAGGGAACCAAAGAGGACAACACCAAGACACATAATAATTAAAATGGCAAAGATCAAGGACAAGGACAGAGTATTAAAGGCAGCCAGAGAGAGAAAAAAGGTCACCTACAGGGCTGAGCCAAGATGGCGGCGTGAGTAGAGCAGCAGAAATCTCCTCCCAAAACCACATATATCTATGAAAATATAACAAACACAACTCTTCCTAGAATAAAGACCAGAGGACACAGGACAAAATCCAGACCACATCCACACCTGCGAAAACCTAGCGCCTCACAAAGGGGGTAAGATACGAGCCCCGGCCCAGAGGGACCCAAGTACCACTCCCCCAGTTCCCAGAGGGAGGAGAGGAGGCAGAGCGGGAGGGAGAGGGAGCCCAGGACTGCTGAACACCCAGCCCCAGCCATCTGGACCAGAGCGCACACACAGTGCATGCACGGGGCCCTGGATACTAGGGAAACAGGGCAGCAATACCGGCGAGCGGGTATCGGGGGCTGGCGCCGGAGAACAAAAGACAAGCGAGCGGCCATTTTTTTGTGTGTGGTTGTTGTTGTTGTTGTTTTGTTTTGGCGAGTGCTTTTTGGAAGTCTTAAAGGGATATGGACCCCAATACTAGGGAAACAGGGCAGCAAGACCGGTGAGTGGGTACCTGAGGCTGGAGCTGGAGAAAAAAGAAAAATGAGTGGCCATTTTTAATTTTCTTTCTTTCTTTTTTTTTTAATTTTTTTTTTTTTGTGGTCATTGTTTTGTTATGGCGGGTGCTTTTTGGAAGTCTTAAAGGGGCAGGGCGGGACACTTAGTCCAGAGGTAGGGAATCTGGGATCTCTGGGCACTCTAATCCCCTGGGCTGCAGGGAGCAAGGAGGCCCCTTATGCAGATAAATAGCCTCCCAGCAGCTCCCCCTCCAATGGGGCTCCACCATTTTGAAGCAGAAGCCCGAGCCACGCCACGCCACGCCCACAGCAACAGCAGAGATAAACTCCATAGCAGCCGGGCAGGAAGCAGAAGCCCTGTCTGTGCACAGCTACCCAGCACAAGCCACTAGAGGTCACTGTTCTCCCAGGACAGGAGGGCCACAAACCAAAAAGAAGGGAAGTTCTTCCAGCCGTCACTCGTCCCAGCTCTGCAAACTATTCCTATCACCATGAAAAGGCAAAGCTACAGGCAGACAAAGATCACAGAGACAACACCAGAGAAGGAGACAGACCTAACCAGTCTTCCTGACAAAGAATTCAAAATAAGAATCATAAACATGCTGACAGAGATGCAGAGAAATACACAAGAGATATGGGATGAAGTCCGGAGGGAGATCACAGATGCCAGAAAGGAGATCGCAGAAATGAAACAAACTCTGGAAGGGTTTATAAGCAGAATGGATAAGATGCAAGAGGCCATTGATGGAATAGAAACCAGAGAATAGGACGCATAGAAGCTGACATAGAGAGAGATAAAACGATCTCCAGGAATGAAACAATATTAAGAGAACTGTGTGACCAATCCAAAAGGAACAATATCTGTATTATAGGGGTACCAGAAGAAGAAGAGAGAGGAAAAGGGATGGAAAGTATCTTGGAAGAAATAATTGCTGAAAACTTCCCCAAACTGGGGGAGGAAATAATCGAACAGACCACGGAAATACACAGAACCCCCAACAGAAAGGATCCAAGGAGGACAAAACCAAGACACATAATATTTAAAATGGCAAAGATCAAGGACAAGGAAAGAGTTTTAAAGGCAGCTAGAGAGAAAAAGGTCACCTATAAAGGAAAACCCATCAGGCTAACATAAGACTTCTCAACAGAAACCCTACAGACCAGAAGAGAATGGCATGATATATTAAATGCAATGAAACAGAAGGGCCTTGAACCAAGGATACTGTACCCAGCACGATTATCATTTAAATATGATGGCGGGATTAAACAATTCCCAGACAAGCAAAAGCTGAGGGAATTTCCTTCCCACAAACCACCTCTACAGGATATCTTACAGGGACTGCTCTAGATGGGAGCACTCCTAGAAAGAGCACAGAACAAAACACCCAACATATGAAGAATGGAGGAGGAGGAATAAGAAGGGAGAGAAATAATCATAAGACTGTGTTTATAATAGCTCAATAAGCAAGTTAATTTAGACAGTACGGTAGTAACCAAGCTAACCTTGAACCTTTGGTAACCACGAATCTAAAGGCTGCAATGGCAATAAGTACAAATCTTTCAATAATCACCCTAAATGTAAATGGGCTGAATGCACCAATCAAAAGACACAGAGTAACAGAATGGATAAAAAAGCAAGACCTATCTATATGTTGCTTACAAGAGACTCACCTCAAACCCAAAGACAGGCACAGATTAAAAGTCAAGGGATGGAAAAAGATATTTCATGCAAAAAATAGGGAGAAAAAAGCATGTGTTGCAATACTAGAATCAGACAAAATAGACTTCAAAACAAGAAAGTAACAAGAGATAAAGAAGGACATTACATAACGATAAAGGGGTCAGTCCAACATGAGGATATAACCATTATAAACATATATGCACCCAATACAGGATCACCAATATATGTGAAACAAATACTAACAGAATTAAAGGAGGAAATAGAATGCAATGCATTCAGTTTGGGAGACTTCAACACACCATTCACTCCAAAGGACAGATCCACCAGACAGAAAATAAGTAAGGACACAGAGGCACTGAACAACACACTAGAACAGATGGACCTAATAGACATCTATAGAACTCTACACCCAAAAGCAACAGGGTACACATTCTTCTCAAGTGCACATTGAACATTCTCCAGAATAGACCACATACTAGGCCACAAAAATAGCCTCAGTAAATTCCAAAAGATTGAAATCCTACGAACTGATATTTCAGACCAGAAAGGTATAAAACTAGAAATAAATTGTACAAAGAAAGAAAAAAGACTAACAAACACATGGAGGCTTAACAACATGCTCCTAAACAATCAATAGATCAATGACCAAATTAAAATGGAGATCCAGCAATATATGGAAAAACATGACAACAACAACACAAAGCCCCAACTTCTTTGGGATGGAGCAAAAGCAGTCGTAAGAGGAAAGTATATAGCAATCCAGGCATGTTTAAAAAAGGAAGAACAATCCCACATGAATAGTCTAATGTCACAATTATTGAAATTGGAAAAAGAAGAACAAATGAGGCCTAAGGTCAGCAGAAGGAGGGACATAATAAAGATCAGAGATGAAATAAATAAAATTGAGAAGAATAAAACAATAGAAAAAATCAATGAAACCAAGAGCTGCTTCTTCAAGAAAATAAACAAAATAGATAAGCCTCTAGCCAGACTTATTAAGAGAAAAAGAGAGTCAACACACATCAACAGAATCAGAAGTGAGAAAGGAAAAATCACGATGGATCCCACAGAAATACAAAGAATTATTAGAGAATACTATGAAAACCTATATGCTAACAAGCTGGAAAACTTAGGAGAAATGGACAACTTCCTAGACAAATACAACCTTCCAAGACTGACCCAGAAAGAATCAGAAAATCTAAACAGACCTGTTTTACCAGCAACGAAATTGAAGCGGTAATGAAAAAACTACCCAAAAACAAAACCCCCGGGCCAGGTGGATTTACCTTGGAATTTTATCAGACGTACAGAGAAGACATAATACCCATTGTCCTTAAAGTTTTCCAAAAAATAGAAGAGGAGGGAATACTCCTAAACTCATTCTATGAAGCCAACATCACCCTAATACCAAAACCAGGCAAAGACCCCACCAAAAAAGAAAACTACAGACCAATATCCCTGATGAACGTAGATGCAAAAATACTCAACAAAATATTAGCAAAACGAATTCAAAAATACATCAAGAGGATCATACACCATGACCAAGTGGGATTCATCCCAGGGATGCAAGGATGGTACAACATTCGAAAATACACCAACATCATTCATCACATCAACAAAAAGAAGGACAAAAACCACATGACCATCTCCATAGATGCTGAAAAAGCATTTGACAAAATTCAACATCCATTCATGATAAAAACTCTCAGCAAAATGGGTATAGAGGGCAAGTACCTCAACATAATAAAGGGTGTATATGATAAACCCACAGCTAACATCATACTGAACAGTGAGAGGCTGAAAGCTTTTCCTCTGAGATCGGGAAAAAGACAGGGATCCCCACTCTCCCCACTGTTATTCCACATACTACTGGAGGTCCTAGCCACAGCAATTAGACAAAACAAAGAAATACAAGGAATCCAGATTGGTAAAGAAGAAGTCAAACTGTCACTGTTTGCAGATGACATGATACTGACCATAAAAAACCCTAAAGACTCCACTGCAAAACTACTAGAACTAATATCAGAATTCAGTAAAGTTGCAGGATACAAAATAAACACACAGAAATCTGTGGCTTTCCTATACACTTACAATGAACTAACAGAAAGAGAAATCAGGAAGACAATTCCGTTCACAGTAGCATCAAAAAGAATAAAATACCTAGGAATAAACCCAACCAAGGAAGTGAAAGACCTATACCCTGAAAACTACAAGACACTCTTAAGAGAAATTAAAGAGGACACTAACAAATGGAAACTCATCCCATGCTCCTGGCTAGGAAGAATTAATATCGTCAAAATGGCAATCCTGCCCAAAGCAATATACAGATTCGATGCAATCTCTATCAAATTACCAACAGCAGTCTTTAATGAACTGGAACAAATACTTCAGAAATTCATATGGAACCACCAAAGACCCTGAATAGCCAAAGCTATCCTGAGAAGGAAGAATAAAGTGGTGGGGGGGGATCTCACTTCCCAACTTCAAGCTCTACTACAAAGCCATAGTAATCAAGACAATTTGGTACTGGCACAAGAACAGAGCCACAGACCAGTGGAGCAGAATAGAGACTCCAGACATTAACCCAAACTTATATGGCCAATTAATATATGATAAAGGAGCCGTGGACATACAATGTGGAACTGACAGTCTCTTTAACACATGGCGCTGGCAAAACTGGACAGCTACATGTAAGAGAATGAAACTGGATCACTGTCTAACCCCATACACAAAAGTAAAGTTGAAATGGATCAAAGTCCTGAATGTAAGTCATGAAACGATAACACTCTCAGAAAAAAACACAGGCAAAAATCTCATGGACATAAACATGAGTGACTTCTTCATGAACATATCTCCCTGGTCAAGGGAAACACAAGCAAAAATGAACAAGTGGGACTATATCAAGCTAAAAAGCTTCTGTACAGCAAAGGACACCATCAATAGAACAAAAAGGTGTCCTACAGTATTTGAGAATATATTCATAAATGACAGATCCGATAATGGGTTGACATCCAAAATACATAAAGAGCTCACACACCTCAACAACGAAAAAGCAAATAATCCAATTAAAAAATGGGCAGAGGAGCTGAACAGACAGTTCTCTAAAGAAGAAATTCAGATAGCCAACAGACACATGAAAAGATGCTGCACATCGCTTTTCATCAGAGAAATGCAAATTAAAACCACAATGAGATATCAACTCACACCAGTAAGGATCGCCATCATCAAAAAGACAAACAACAAATGTTGGCGAGGTTGTGGAGAAACGGGAACCCTCCTACACTGCTGGTGGGAATGTATATTAGTTCAACCATTGTGGAAAGCAGTATGGAGGCTCCCCAAAATGCTCAAAATAGAAATATCATTTGACCCAGGAATTCCACTTCTTGGAATTTACCCTAAGAATGCAGCATTCCAGTTTGAAAAAGACAGATGTACCCCTATGTTTATTGCTGCACTATTTACAATAGCCAAGATATGAAAGTAACGTAAATGTCCATCAGTAGATGAATGGATAAAGAAGAAGTGGTACATATACACAATGGAATATTACGCAGCCATAAGAAAAAAACAGATCCTACCATTCGCAGCAACATGGATGGAGCTAGAGGGTATTATGCTCAGTGAAATAAGCCAAGCGGAGAAAGACAAGTACCAAATGATTTCACTCATATGTGGAGTATAAGAAAAAAGGAAAACTGAAGGAACAAAACAGCAGCAGAATCACAGAACCCAAGAATGGACTAACAGTTACCTATGGGAAAGGGACTGGGGAGGATGGGTGGGAAGGGAAGAATAAGGGTGGGGAAAAAGAAAGGGGGTATTACGATTAGCATGTATAGTGTGGGGGGGGCACGGGGAGGGCTGTGCAACACAGAGAAGACAAGTAGTGATTTTACAGCATCTTACTAGGCTGATGCACAGTGACTGTGAAGAGGTATGTGGGGTGAAGGGGACCGCCTAGCAAACATAATGGTCTTCATGTAATTGTAGATTAATGATACCAAAATAAAAATAATAATAATAATAATAAGCTTGTTTAATAGATGCAAAAAAGGCTATATTGATAGATATATAATGAGGGAGACATGATAAAGTTGTGAGTTGTAGAACCTAAGTGATGGTAATAGGTGTTAACTGTAAAATTTAATCAACATGACTGCTTGTCTAAAATTTTTTATAATAAAAGAATTAATAAAAATTGGAAAAGAAAAAGAAAACTTCCTTAGGAACATGACCCACATAGTCAAGAGTGAGTCACTTCCTCTAATGGGACTCCTTGGAGCACTGAGGAACTGGAGGCCAGAGGGCTCCAGTTTCACCCTGAGTGACTCTGGCCCTTGCAGGCTGGGACTAGCCTCCTAAAGGAGTCCACGGTGCTGCTGCCTGGAGACCCGAGACAGGGAACTAAGAATCTGAGTCAGAGGATGGAAGGGACGTGCAAAGATGAGAAGTTCTAGGTGTGGGTAAAATTGTAATATTTCCAGAATATCTTGCCTGGCTTTAGTATATCTGCATATCAATAGGCGTTCAGAAGTGAAGAGAAGTATGGCTTTAGTTCATTTGCATCATTCCTCAGGGGGAGAGAGAAGTTCCTCTCCATATCAATGGGTAATTACCTGGGCAAGGAGGGCTTAAGTGTACCTGAGAGGGGAGGGGAAGGGCTGGTTTTGTTTCTGATGGAGCAGGAAAGAGAGAAGGCCCCAGACTGCAGTCTGTAAGCAATAAATTGATTTAAAATTTAAAAAAAAAAGAAAAGAATACCAGTAGGCCCAAACCATATGGTTTTATCTTAGAATTTATCCACCACACTCAGTTAATGACAACTCCATTCAATTCAAAAACCTTGGCATTATTCTTGCCTCTTCTTTCTTTCACATTCTACATCTAACCAGTCAGCAAATCTACCAGCTATACTTTCAAACTATGCTGAGCAGGTCTCCCCACTTCCACCTGTACCACTCTAATATAAGCAACCATAATTTCCCTAGGATTACTTAACGGCTCAGTAACTGGTTACCTTATTTTATCTTTATCACTCTCCCACATCCCAATCTGGTCTACTCTACATATGGCAGCAATAGTGACCCATTTAAAAGATAAGTTAGGCCAGTGGAAAGCAATATGGAAGTTCCTCAAAAAACTAAAAATAGAAATTCCATTTGACCCAATAATTCCACACCTAGGAATTTACCCAAAGAAAACAAGATCCCTGATTCAAAAAGATATAAACTCCCCTATGTTTATTGCTGCAGTATTTACAATAGCCAAGGTATGGAACTGTCCATCAGTAGATGAATGGATTAAGAAGATGTGGTACATGTACACAGTGGAATATTATTCAACCATAAGAAGAAAACAAATCCTACCATTTGTAACAAGATGGATGGAGCTAGCAGGTATCATGATCAGTGAATTAAACCAGGAAGAGAAAGACAAATACCAAATGATTTCACTCATTTGTGCAGTACAAAAACAAAGGGGGCAGTAGACTCATAGACATCAAGAAGGGACTCGTGGTTACCAAGGGGGAGGGGCTTGGGGAGGGTGTTGGGGGAGGGAGAAGGGGATTCAGTGGCACTATAATTCACAGTCACAACATAGGGAAGTCACAGGGAAGGCAGTACAGCAAAAAGAAGACAAATAATGACTGTGACATTTTACTATGTTGATAGACAGTGACTGCAATGGAGGGGGTGAGGACTTGATAATATGGGTGAATGCTGAAACCACTGTGTTGTTTATGTGAAACCATCATAAGATTGTATATCAATGATATTTAAATTTTAAAAATGTAGCACACACACACACAAAAAAAAACATAAGTCAGATCACATCTCTTCTTTGCTCATATCTCCCCAATGGTTTCTGACCTCACTCAGAGTAAAACCCAATTTCATATAGTGATGTACAAGGCCATACATTATTTGGATTTCTGATCCTCTTTAACATCATTTCCTGTATCATTTCTCCTTTTTTATTCTACTTGTAGCGCACTGAAAAGTTTACTATTTGTTTAACACACCAGGAACACTGTTTCAGAGTTTTCCTGGATGTTCCGTCTATCAGGAACACACCTTCTTCAGAGAGCCAAATGGCACTCTTGCTTCATCTCTTACATTTTTGCTCAAATGACACTTTTTCAAAAAGACATAACCTGATTACCTAATTAACAGTGTAACCTCTTACCCCATTCCATTCTACCATTTCTAATCCCTTCCCCTACTCATTTCTTTTCCCAAAGAACTTATCATCTTTTAACATACTGTAATATGGTACTTATTTACTGTGTATAGCAACCTGTGAAAAAATAGAAGCACACACAAAAAAACATGGTGATATTTTTCTTCATGTGAGAAGGAGCTACTCCCAAACTCACATATCTGTTTGCAAGAGTCAGATACTTTCTGGCTACCCACATGAAGCCAGTCTGTTATTTGCCAAAGGGACATCTCCAATATATCTACTTTGTTTGTTGATGTATCTCTAGCCCTGAGAACAGTGTCTGGCACATAGTTGGTACTTAATAAATGTTTGAGGTTTAAATAAATAAAGACCTCTCTTTTGAAATCACAAGCTATTGATTTTGGGGTCAGATTAGGAATAAAAATAACAGGTAATATTTCTTCAGCATTCAGTATAGTACCAGACCCTTAACTAAGATTTTACTACATTATGTCATTTACTCTTAAAACTTTATGTGGTAGGTACTATCTTGATGCCCACTTGACACTTGAAAATGAAATGCAGAGATTTTTTTCTAATTTTCCAAAACTGCTTAAATATATAAGTGATAGGACCAATTTTAACTATTCCTTATGTGAGAAAAAATGTATGTTAATTCTATGTCTACCGATTGCAAACTTTACCCCCCTTGGTTTATACATTATAATCCATTCAGATGCATGACACATCTTTTTCCCTAACTTTCCCTATTCTTTCAAATAACTCAGAAAGAGCATAATACAATGAGCTAAAGTAGACAGCAATAAGATAGTTCTATCAATCATACCCTATAACTAGAGACTGCATAATTAGAAAGGCATCTGAAATTAATTCCCCTAACAAACTAGTCTCATTTCCAGCAAAGACTAGCAGATTCAGGGAAAGTGAATACTTCAGCCAACTTCTCTACATTGATGGTCTTTGCAAAAATCAAAAGAAAGAAGCCACTAAAATTCCTCACTTAGCAAAGACAGAATTTGTGTAAGACACCTCTAGGGGACCTAGAGGACCTGTTTAAGCAAGAACTAGCTGGAGTAATATTTTGCACAGGAAGCATGAAGAAGCCTATTAGCTAAAAGAAGGATCTTCAGCAAATTGGGCCTGTTTAATTTATAAAGGCTGCAAACTCTCAGAGAAAGAGGAGTCTTGCCTTAATGACTGAACTCCTGGAGGAATAGTACGGGGCATCAGGACACTCACAGACACCGAAAGCTGGAAAGCAGCAGCAGGACCAACTCCAAGGTAGTGAAATAGCATCATTTAGTCCCTTAATACATAGCAGGTGGCATGCATTGTGATGAGACTGAAGGCTAAAATTTGCTGCAGTGTGTACGTGGGTGCTGAATCATGGGGAGTTAGCTGAGCTTCACCATTGCAGATCAATTTACATTCCCACTTTCTATATAATTTTCGCAAAAATAAGTCATGTCTCTCTCTGCTGCATTTTAACAAGAGAGATCCACCTGAAGGGGATGGGGAAATTTCTTCTGATTCAAGTCATACATTTAAAAAACACAAATAGAAAACATCCTGGCACACATCTTTTAGGAATCTGACAGAGCACTGAGAGAGAGTGAGAATGTGGAATTCATCAATTCACTGACTTCAGGCACAAAAATTCTTAAGGCAAATAAATTCAGTTACTTCCTCAAAGGAGTTATGTTCACTGTTAGGTATCACTGTTATGTTCACTGTTATGTATCACAAAGGCTTGAAGTGGAAAAGAAGAAAAGAAAAGAAAAATAAAATCTCTGTTTCTACACTTAGAACATTACTTTATTCTTCCCCTTCCCAGTGGTCATGTTTGCAAATGAAGAAAAAAGAAGAGGGAAAAGGAGTTCTGCTGGAGGAAAGGATTTTAAAGAGACAGTAGAAGGGGTATCGTTAGGGGCACACTGGCATTGGGAGTAGCCACTCTTCCATAGGGAAGTAGAAAATCTCACTCAACCACTGCCCTCAGAAGTCCATAAAATGCTACCCCACTGTCTACTGCTTAAGGGCCACAGAAGACAAAGCACTATGCTAAAAAATACACATTAAATGGGAAAATTATGATAATTACAGACAGCAAGTTATGATAAGTAATATAAAATCAATAAGCAGGCCCCAGAGAAAATGGAAGTTCCTATGGCCAGGATTCTCATCTGACCCTGGTCCGTGTGCCCTCTGCACTCGTGTGGACAATATGTTATTATTGACTCTAAAGAGCTCTGCCCAGTACTCTGGGCTATTGTATAGCTGCAAGGTTCCAAGACTGCAGGAGAGCAGAGTCTGGAGTGGTGGCAGCACAGAGGACAGAGACCGAGACAGTTGTAGGGGCAGAGAGGCCCAGAGGCAGAGACTGGCTTGCTGAATGCAGACTTACTCTGAGGCGGATGGGATTCTAGTGCTTGACCTACCACTGTGGAAGTAAAGCTGGCTATAAACCCTTTCACCCCAAGAATGTTCGATTGTCATTTTTTGGTGTCACCAAATCAAGAGTGAACTTTCCTGGGGCTGAAACCCATTGCCAAGACAGCAGGATAATACCATAAAGCATGATGAGGGTAGACTAGTGTAGGGAAAAAGGAAGTTCACATGGCCAGTATGCTCACCTGACCATAATCTACTTGCCCAGTATGCAAGTGCAATTATGTAATAATTGGCCTACTGCATAGGTGCAGCCTTACACACCCATAGGCAATGAGCCATTATTGTCTGTGTTGCTATATAAAGAGCTTTGCCCATTACTTTGCCCAGCTTGTAGAGACTGAGATGGACTATGGACCTGCCACTGTGAGAATAAAGCTTGGTATTAAGACCTTTTACCCACAATGTTCTGTTGTCATTATTCAGTCTCACCGAATCCAGAGTGAACTTCCCCAGAGCTGAAACCCTCTAGCATTACAACTAGTTCAGACTGAGTGTTCAGAGAAATATTTTCTGGGGAAATGACATGAAGGAGGACAAACAACCACCCATCATGATGGTGTAGGTAGTGGTACGAGTAGCTTTGTGGTTCTGATAAAATTAAAGGTGTACTAAAGTCCTCCTTCTTTTCAATATAATAATATGATTTTCCAGAAAACTAATGCCTACCTAACTACAGTCCTACTAGTAGTTGGGAATGGCTTATATTTTTATCAGTGAGGTGACTGTAACTCAGAGGGGTTGTTTACTCAGAGTGAAATAGATAGTAAATTATGGAGTTAGAGCCTTGGTTCATGGTCATTCTCAGATACTATTCTATTTTACTAAAATGGAAAGGGGAAGAAGATATAAGGGAAAGAGATTTCATTTTTGGATCAATCCATTCCTTTATCATGCATCAAGCTCAGAAAGAAGTTTTGTACTTTCAGCATAAATTGGCAGGTAATATAGCTGACAACAAAAATTAGGTTGTTCGTAAACTGTTCGTAAACTGACAAGCTGAACATAGAGAGGTATTCCACAGTGCCAGTACCCCAGGGGCCACAGGATTGGAAGTGCTTAAACGTCCTTCGGTCAAAAAAATTACTACTGGTAACAGCAGATGCATACCTACGATGCACCAGACACTTTTTAAAGTGCTTTACGTGTATTAACTCGTTTAATCCTAACAACCACCATACGAGGTATTATTAACCCTGTTTAACAGCACAGAAAAGTTATGAGACTTGACTAAACTCACATAGCCAATACATGGAAAAGTATAGATTTGAACCCAGGTGGACTGGCTCTTGTATCCCTACTCTTAACAAGGAAGCTTTTCTTCCTCTTATTAGTAAATGGAAGACTAGCTCAAACACCCATTTAATGTATGAGAGTGAAAATACAATTAGTGCTGTTACTTGGGGATTTTCCATTTACAATAAAAGTAACGCTTCCACCAATGCTCCCACCAGCTGCAAGATCAGCTCTTTATCCTGTTGCCCCAGAGGAAAAATTGCAAAGGCTCCCACATATTGGTAGGCCAATATCCATGTTCTATGGAGAGGACTTATCAGTGGGTGGCTTTGTTTCTAGTTGGTTCTAAGATTCAGAGAGTAGAATCAAGTCCTGGGGGAAATGGGTTACAGGGATTCTTCTTATTTATTCATAACCCCATATTATGAGTTTGAAAGAGGCCACTTCAAAGATGATATTGAAGTCCACAGTAAAGACACATTCTGACACTTTTTTCTTCAGTGCCAAACTCCTCTATTCAGACTTAAGAGTACCCTTGGAATGAAATAACTTTCCGGCACAAATACTTGACAGTCAATTATATTTGGACCAAACGTGTTAGCCCACTCCCACCCCCAGATCCCACAGTTAACATATAACAATTTTGGCTTCTCTGTCTCTCTTTCAGTCTGGAACTGGTTTAAACTGTAAGATTATTATTAACTTACAAATATGATAATATTAATGGTATTCAGAATAATTAAGAATACTCAAGCAGAGCAATGTCATCAGGATGGCAGACTGGGTAGCTATAGGCAATTTCACCCACAGAGACACCAAGTTAACAACAATATAACCAGTAAAATAACTCTGTGAGAACTCTAGAGACCAATTGAGAAGATATAGCACCCAGTGCATTGTTAAACCAAGAAGGAATTCCAGCAAAAGAGAAAGGAAAATTCACAATGTTTGGCATAACCACCCATGCCCTTTCCGCACTATGGCATCATTCAGGGCAACCAGGAGGAAAGCTCTCATATTGCAGGTCCTACCTTAGGATAGACACAAAATAATAGACCACGTGACCAAAATTTTGGCTTGTCTAGAGGCTGCTGAAGGGCTGGAGCTAAAAACAGAGATGAGTGGCACATTAGAGCTAATGTTCTGCAGACAGATGTCAAAGGGAGCAATACATCAGAAAAGGTTTGTGAGGTCATAGAATAGCCAGCCAGCCTGACGCATGAAGCTCTTCTCCTACACAAAGCCATTACACTAAGACAAGGAGAGGTGGTTGTTTATTCAAATGCCCAAATGCTAGAAAAAAATTTGAAGTCATACAAAGAAACAGGGAAACATGACATAAAGTAACAAAATAAAATGCCAGGAACCAATCTCAAAGAAATACAGACCTATGAGCTGCTTGACAAAGAATTTAAAATACTTGTCATAATTATGCTCAATGAGCTAAAAGAGGACAGATAGACAACTACTGAAATCAGGAAAATTATCCATGAACAAAATGAGAGTATCAACAAATAGAAACTAAAACACAGACCTGAACAGAAATTCTGTAGCTGAAAAGTGCAATAACTGACCTAAAAAATTCATCGGAAGGATTTAGTAGCAGACTTGATCAGGCAGAAAACAGAATGAGTGGACTTGAAGCTAAGTGAAATAATTGAGTCAGAAAACATAAACAAAATAGAAAAAGGAATGAAGTAAAGAGAGCTAAAAGGATTTATGGGACACTATCAAGGAGATCAATATATGAACTATGGGAATCGCAGAAGGAAGAGAGAGCAGAGAGCTTATTTGAAGAAATAATGACAAAAATATACCAAATCTGAGAAAAGAAATGGCTCTGCAGATTTATGAAGCTCAGAGGAATCCAACTAAGATTAATTCAAAGAGAATCACAATGAGACATAATAAAATGAACTGAACTCAAAGACAAAGAGAGAACCGTGATAAAACCAAGAGAAAAGTAATTTGTCACATAAAAAGGGGCTTCCGTAAGAATATCAGCAGGTTCCTCAATAGAAATACTGTGGGCCAGAAGGGAGCAGGACAATATATTCAAAGTTCTGAGGGAAAAAAAAAGCACTGTCAAGCAAGAATACTTTCTCTGGAAAAAGTGTCCTTCAAAAATGAAGGAGAAATTAAAACCTTTTGAGATAAACAACACCTTAGGGAGTTCTCTGCAAACAACTCAATAGGGAATCCTTTGACTTGAAACAAAAGGAGAGTAGACAGCAACACACAGCCGTACAAAAATAAAAGGCAATCTTATAAAGCTAAATATGTGGAAAAATAAAGTAATCTGAAGCACAGCAATTTTTTCCATAGATTAAAATGACAACAGCATAAGAAAACCCAACAACACATCTATGTAAAAGAGAATACAATATAGAAACATGTTGTTTCTGAAATTAATAACATAAAAAAGGAGTTGGCTGTAGAGGATTAGTTTTTATACATAATGTCAGATAAGTTCTTATCAATTGACAAAAGAATGCTACAATTTTAAGATGTCTCAAGTAGCTGCAACAGGAACCGCAAATAAAATATCTATAGAGTATGCACAAAAGGAGATGAGAAGTAAATTATAGCATATAACAATATAAAATCAACATGAAAGAGGGCAGTAAGGCATGAAAGAAGGACAAAAGAGCTACAAGACACAAAACAATTAACAAAATTGTAGAAGTTAAGTCCTTTCCTATCCTATTTTAAATGAATAAATTCTATTGTCAAAAGACGTACCTGGTCTAAATGACTTAAAAAAAAATCCAAGATCCAACTATATGCTGTCTACACAAGATTTACTTTAGATCTAAGAGCACACATAGGATGAAACTGAATGGTTGGAAAAAAATATTCCATGTATATGGTAACCCAAAGAGAGCAATCCTACTTCTGGGTATATATCCAAAAATAATGAATGCAGGTTCTCTAAGATATATTTGCATACCCATGTTCAGAGCAACATTATACCCAATAGGCAACAGGTGGAACCAACAAAATATCAATCAACAGCACATAATAAAACATGATTGTACATACAAAAGAATATTATTCAGTATTAAAAATGAAAGAAATCCTGTCACATGCAACAAGATGGATGAACCATAAGGACATTATGCTAAATGAAATAAACCAGTCACAGAAAGACAACTACTGTGTGATTTCACTTACATGAGGTATCTAAAGTGGTCGAATTCATAGAAAGAGAAAAGCAGAATGGTGGTTGCCAGAGGCTCCAGAGCAGGGTAAAAATGGAGGTCTTGTAAAATGGGTGTAGAGATTTAGATTTGCAATGTGAAAATGTCCTGGAGATCTGTTTAACAACAGTGTAAATATACTTGGCACCACTTAGCTGAATACTTAAGTTCATAAATTTTGTTATGTGATTTTGCTACAACAAAAAGAGAAAGAGAATACTTGAGCAACTCTAACCCAACAGAGACCATACATCTCCATAAATTAGGCATCAACAATCCTCTCTGGTGTTGTACTTCTTTGACTACCAAGACCTTGGAAACTGTCAGAATACTGGGTTGGCGGTATCTAATCAGACAGTGCCAATTAAGCCGAGAATATTGCGGGTCTCAACTTGGTAACATAATAAGTAGATGTGTTATAATATTGCCATTTTCAAAAGCTGAATAATGTTCTTGGGCCACTGTTTTTATCCAGACAAAAAGACTGTCAGCTGAAAAATACACCTAAACCTGAAAAGAGTGAAATAGTCTTTCAAAGCCTTTGAAAGCTCTTTTGTAAAAGAGCATCTATCTCTGTTATTTTATGACAAGAGGAGCTCATTTGAAAACTACAATCCTTGAAACGATATTAAGAAAAAAGATTATAACTTACTCCCAACTTTCCAATATCAGACAACCCTACAAATGATATCCATTCCACCATCATATTAACAATTGATATAAACAGTATAAAGGAAAAATTGAACATCCACTGGGTTTGTTTTCTTTCTGCATTTAATTTCCTAACAGGCTCTACCAGGCAAAAGCTTACCTGTTTGTCTTTCAGTTCTCCTCTCCATTGTGACTCACACCATTAATGTCTTATGAAATTTCTGCCTACATTGCTTTTCAATCATGGAGTAGTCTTTTGGGGCACTAAAAAGAGCCCTAAAGATATATATTTGTATTTGACAAAATGGTTTTCTAAACTATCATAAAAATCAGGAAAATATTATGTAAATTCAGAACTGAACATATTTCTATCCTTAAGAGTTTTGGGCACTGCTATAGGGGATTGAAAGCAATGCTGAAAATAATAAATTTTCCTATCCACTTGATAATGAACTAACTTGATATTCAGTCATTTGACTCTACTGTGTAAGGCTCCAATATAATATGGAGCATTTATAACATCTTCTCTTTGTGAGCTTGACATGTAAAAATGTTTTTTCAAGTTCTACTGAATTGGCAAATTCACTCTCTAAGAAATTTATCATTAGATTGATGTCAGAAGGCAAGATATTAACATTCAGCTATTTGGCATGTCATTCTCACAGAGATATATTTTTAAGAGGTGGCATAAGTCAAATAACTTTAATTCCAGCTCAGTTTCTTTCAGGAAAAGTAGCAAGTTGTGAGAATACTTACTCAAAGATAATACTCTTCTGCTACCAACTCCAAATAGTTCTCAAAATTTCAATAAAGGTAGGTGCCTAGATCAGGTATCTCTAGCTCTATTTAAGACAATCAGAGTTGGGTGTCACATCTAGGGATGCTAGAATGGAAAATATCCATCACTATTAAGAGGAAGAGAAAATAAGACCAAAGTCTTATTTTGCACAGACCACAGGATGGTACTAGTTTGGCTCCCCTGAACCTGACAAATGAACAAAATCCACAGGGTTGTTAGCCTCACTACCATACTGATTTTACACTTCAGTGGTAGAGGTGAATAGCAAGAATCCATATTCTTTGACATAAAAAGGAAATCTTTAAAATTAGATGAGAACATGTACAGTTATCAGCAGGGCAAAGGTCTTAACTTCACCTTCTCTGGCCTCCAATCACAACTCTTAAGTAAGCCTGAAGTTACTTTCTGAACATTTAGTCATTTAAGAAGGGAATTGACCTATGAACATTCGAAACTGTAGAAGGGTGGAGAGTGTGGTGTTATGGAGTTAAAGGGAATCTTTTTCCAGTTATCCTTATTACCTAACCATCCCATGACAGCTAGAATATAGAAAAAATTCACGTTTTCCTTCATTTCCTCTATAAAATTAAATTCACACTTAAATGTTCTTTCTACCATCTGACCCCAAACAGCTTCTTCTCAGGGCAAACTACTACTGTAATTACACAGATCATAAACTGTTGATTGCATTTTAAGTTCAAGATTCCTATTGTTCACTGATGCTACCAGTCTTAACTTACCTCACTATTGTTTCCCCAAGAACACATTAAGGTTAAAGCTGTTCATTTTCTCACAACTTACATGTACTGTCAGGATTTAGCAATAAAAATGACAAATCTCTTACTTTCCAATATCATTTTCAAGCCATTAACCCTTCACCTTCATCTAAAAACACTTGTTCATTCAAGACTAAAGCCATTTGGCTGAACCACCTTGCCTTTCATTCTTCAAAGATTTTGGCATCTGGCTCATAACCTCTCCTTTTTAACGCAAATCCTCCCATGTTAGGTGACTTCAGTAACTCTTCAATGACCATACCAAATCCTTGAACTTGAACCCTTCATCTCCAGGGTCTTCCTCTGTTACCACCACCACTCTATGACATCCTGATGTTTGTCATAACTGGAACTGATCAACCTTTTAAATCTAAGATTGACATATCCTACATTCAAAATATTATTTCTTTTCTTTCCAGAAACGTGCTCTTTACTCATTCTTGATGAAGAGAAAAATATAGCATAATAGTTTACTTATTCAAATTCATTAATACCTATGGGAATATTAAAGTTGTCCACTTCTTCAATCAGTTTTGGTCATTTATATTTTCCTAGGAATTTGTGCACTTGGCCTGAGTCTTTAAATATATAAGGTATAGAGTTTATCATAATGTTCTCAGAAATTTTATGTTCTCTCCTACATATGTATTTATGATCCAGTTTTCATTCCAAATAACGATTGTCCTTTGTCTTCTTTGATCAATCTTGTGAAGTTATGTCCATTTTTTAAACAATTTCTATTCAGATTTTTCATTCTCCCTATTGTATTTTTTGTCTATTTTCTTATTTTCTACTCTTCATTTAGGCTTTTCATGCAGATTTTTAAAATAATTCTTATTTTATATGATTGAATCACTAATTTTTAGTCTTTTTCACTTTCTAAAATAGACATTTAATACTATAACTGTTCCAATAAGTACCACTTTAGTTACATTACACAAATTTGATATGCAGTATTTAGGTCTTCAGGTAAAATAATTTAAATTTCCTTTCTTCTTTCATCATGAGTTATTTGCATGCATGCCTGTTGGTTTCTAGATATGTGTTTTTACATACCTTTCTGTTATCAATTTCTAATGTAATTATATTTTTGATCATTAATGTAGTCTTTGTGATAATTTGAAATTTGTAGTACCTCATTTGATGACAAAAACATGATGAATTCTCAAATATAATCCATGCAAACTTGAAAATAATATTCTATACTGAATATACGCATTCCTTTTACAATCACACACATGAAAACACATCATTTATATTAAGCTTTTTTATTTTATATAAACTAAACACAAGAGTACAGAAAATCTATAATTTTAATAATTTTAAAATATTTTGAACTATAAAATATTGAGGGAAATGTGTTAAAAATCACCCTCTATTTTGGTGAATTGTTCCACTTCTTTCCTTTTTTTCCTTTATTTAATACTGAAGAAGTATTATTATGTGCATTCAAATTTAGAATTGCTCAATCTCCCTAAGGAACTTACCTTTTATTCTTATGTATTACCTCTCTTTATCTTTATTAATTTCTTTTAACTGAAGTCTATTTCAGCTAATATTAACATAGTTACCCTAGATTATTTTGGCTAGTATCTTACTGGCATATTTATTTAATATTTTTGTGTCCTTAAGTTTCAGCAGTTTCTGCTAAATACTATATAGTTGGGTTGGTTAAAAACTCTACTCTGCTGAACTTTGACATTTAACTAGAAAGTTTACTCCATTAACATTTATTGTGATCCTGCTATATTTACATTTATTTCTACAATATTTCTATCTTCTACTTCTCTCTTTTTCCATGCTTCTGTTTTCCCTCCTATCCTTTCTTATTTTTTTATCTTTCTGCCATTAGTCCAAATTTCCCTCTCATAATTTTAAGCTATATACCTTTCATTAACTTTTTAGTGGTCTCCTCATAAATTTAGAAAACATATTTGATGCTTAAGTTTTAATATTCCAATTCAGACATACTTTGGCAACCTGGAGACAGTGTGTTTGCTATAGGACGCCTTTAAGCCAACACAATTAGAAAAGGGTAATAAGACTGGGCTGGGCTCCATCTTCCAATAACCTGTAAGCCATAATTATAAAGACTAATAATCAAAATCAATTTGAAATTTTAAAAAACTTCTACTGTCCCAGACTTAGCCTTTCAACTCCTTCAGCTACACAGTAGGAAGGAGCCTGAGAAATCATCATGGCAATGTACTGAGCTAACCTAGTAAGATTGTACAGGAATAAGATTTGAGTAGGGAATACAGAAATAAAATATATCTTGTTAAATAGAAGTCAACATTACTGAAAAAGGAGAAAAAATACTTCACTGTATTGCTATTTTCAAGTGTCAAAAACATCAAGATCTAACAGGAACTATATTTACCTTTTATGGTATATTAAAGCAAATAAAATAGTCTTAAATTTAAGATGTAAATTATCTTGCTACACCTCCCAAAGCAACCCATGAGCAGGTACACAGTACCCTGTACTAGTTCCAAAATTCCAAGAGCGGTCCTTCAGGGCCAGTGTAGGCTTGAAAGAGGTATCTTTTCCCCCAATGAATAAAAATAATGTCAAACTTCAAAATTATAAGGAGCAGGTAACATTTCTGAACATTTTGCCCAAGAAGCTAAGGTGAGTGGAGGCTGAAGCACCAATAATACACAGGTACGATCCAGATTAGCAGCACTGTCCCTCAGTTCTAGAAAAAAGAGCAATGACCCAAGAGTCTTGAAACGTGGATATTACTTCTGATCCACTAAGTAAAAATCCCTTTGGTATACAGCAAGTCACCTGCCTATGATAAATATGGAAAATTATAAATAAGGACATAGATATATAAGAACAATGTTACAAGTTAAGGTTGAAAGCAGAGTTAAACAGCACACAACCCAGTAACTATATACAGAAATAACTTTTGCCTCAGAAAGGAACTGAAACAAAGGCAGACTTTCAGAGTTTTATAAAATGCAGAAGACAGACCTCTCCTCACCTCTAATAATACCTGTAATTATTGAGCATCTAATAAATGCAAGACTCAGAACTAGGAATACCACATATATTAAGTCATTTAATCTCCACAACAACCATATGAACTAGGAACTATTATTAGTATTCATTTTTTACAGATATGGAAACTGAGACACCAAACAGTCACTGGATTTGCCCATGGTCAGATAAAAAAAATTACAGAACTAGAGCTTCAAATACCATGTCCCTGAACCCTTAGAGTACTTACTGTCTCTGCTACTTACTTTGTATATGAAGACGAAAACAATTTATAAAATAAGGAAATTTGCAGTAAGAGTATATAAAATCACGTCCCAACTAACCAAATATCACCTAATGAAGAGCTAAGCCCATGGTAGATAATTAATAATTTTTTTTTAGTAAGTTGGCCAAGTACTCTGGGATTCCAAGGCTCTTTATATCGACACACATCCAATGCTAAGTTTTGTCATAAATGTTCTCTAATGAATTCCCAGGTATGGTTTAGAGAAAAATGTAAGCAGTAAGGAAGCCTGTACTACCTGGTTTATACATTAAAGCCAAGCACTGACTTCACAGTTTAGTTAATCAAGAACAATTTGTTGAAATTTAACAGGCTCATCTTTTTATTAGTAAAAAGTCCACTATTTCCTGCTAGATATATACTCAGGGTACTCACAATTTAGAAGACACTCTCTCTAAATAATAGGATCAAGACTGAATTTATTAAAAGGATAACAAGTAGATCATTTCAAAACACAGTGGAAAAAAAAATTAAGTGAATCATTGAAATAGCAGCTTACATATTGAGGGAGTTGCTCTCTATAATGTAATTATGTATGTGGTACACTGAGCTTTTCAAGAGTTATGTTCAAGATGACAAAAAGGCATACAAGAAGGGTATTTCAGGGTGGAGGAATGAACAGAATGACTTCCTATGAGGTTTTACTGGTAGAAGATGGATAAAAGTTGCCTCAGCTTTCTCATGGTGTTGACATTTCAGATTATAAAATTAATACATCTTCAGTGTGACAGTGCTGAAAACAGAAAAAAATTAAAGAAATACAAAGCATTTATAATATCACTATGCAGATTTAGTCAAGACTAATATTGATGAATTCCCTTACTCTCTACTTTAAAATTTTCTTTTTCCTTGATGCAGTGATTGGAAACCATGAAGTCATGCATGTGACTGCCTGTCTCCAAAAGGTTTCACTATTCTAAACAGAACATCATGTAGTCAGATGATAAAGAATGAAAACAAGTTGGCCAAAGTAAAGAATAAAGGTACGATCTCTGTGCATACAGTAAAACAACAAATTTGACTGGATCTGTACTGTTGGAACTCAATCAAGAATTAGGAGAAGTGCAAATTGTAGCGCTCCAAAATCTTACAACTACAGACTATTTACTGTTAAAAGCACATAAGGGATGTGAACATTCCCCAGGAATGGGTTGTTTTAATTTGTCTGATTTCTCTCAGACTGTTCAAGTTCAGTTGGACAATATCCACCATATCATAGATAAGTTTTCACAAATGCCTAAGGTGCCTAACTGGTTTTCTTGGTTTCACTGGAGATGGCTGGTAATTACAGGTATGCTTTGGTTATGTAACTGTACTCCTTTTATGTTAATGTGTGTGCACAATTTAATTAGTAGTTTAAAACCTATACATGCTAAAGTTACTCTACAAGAAGATATGTCAAAGGAATAATCAATCTTCCCATGTTTTCTGCCGCCTGCTACTTCTATAGCTTTTCTTCTTCCTTCCTAATTACAACCCTTAAATAGAATTCGTGCCTCATATCAAATTTACTGAGTATCATAATTCTTCCAAGTGGTAAAGATACCTCAAGACAAATGCTGGGCATAGAAGCTACAGGGCATAAATATGCAAAGAAATAAAAAGCTAACCATTTCAAACAATAAGGCTTCTCTCTCACTTACCAACTTTACATTTCCCTGTATGGCCCCGGAAGATGACTGGTTAGCCAGAGACGGGTAAGATTCCTCAAGGGAGGAACAACCTAAGACAGGCACAGTTGCAGGGGGGTCATCAGGTAAGAAATTGGGGATCAACAGAGGTGAGGCTTAGAACCTCAACCCCCTGTTCTGAGAGAAATCTTCTGCATCCATGGATGTTTTATGGCCCTTGTCTAGCTTGGATTAACACATAGGCTACAGGCACACACCTGATCATCTACATTTGCTCTCTTACAACACTAAACTATGTTTTCTACCTTTATCTTGTATCTACCTACCACTTCAGCATTTTATTAAAAATAATAATAATAAAGAGAGAAATGTGGTATTCACATATAAATCAAGTATAAAAATCAAATGAGTATTCATATTTGAACTGACTGTTTATAGTTCATAATGCATGAGCAAAACTGAAGGTTTCTGTGATGACTGCCCTTGTACTGCTCACCATGTAACTTATTCACTATGTAAGAATTTGTTCTCCATGTAAGAACTTAGTTGTTATGCCTCAGAAGATTGGAGACTGACGAAAATTAGGCTTGGGGTGGATTAATGATTGTGCATTGAGCATTGACTCCCCTATACAGAATTTTATTGTTGTTAACAACCATTTGATCAATAAATATGAGAGGTGCCCTCACAAAAAAAAAAGTACACACTTCCAATTGTAAAATAAATAAGTAACCGGGATGTAATGTATAGCATAAGGAATATAGTCAAAATTTTGTAACAACTTGGTATGGTGATAGCTGATACATGATAGAATTATCATGTATATAAATGTTGAATCACTATGTTGTACACCTGAAACTAATATAATGTAATACTGTGTCAACTACCCTTCAATAAAAAATAATTATCTACAAAAAAAAAAAGGTACAATCTACCTTTGATTAACACGATCCACCTTAAATGCTATATTCTAAACCGCTGGTTATCAAAGTGTCATCCCTAGACCAACAACATCAACATCATGGAAGAACTTGAAAGAAATACAGATTTTCATGCTTGTCCCAGTTCTGCTGAAGCAGTAACCCTGGGTGTGGAGCCTAGTAATCTGTGCTTTACCAAGCCCTCAAGGGTATAAGTTTTATAACCAAGATTCTAGGCAAATCCACTACCTAGAAATGCAGATTGGGTGAGAATGATAACAGCTAATACTTTTTGAGTAATTACTATGATCCAAGTATTGTACTAAACACTTAAAAATGTAAAAATGTATCACATATTCTCACACACATATATGAGGCAAGTACTATTATCTCCATTTACAACTGAACAAACTAAGGAGTTCAGGTAACTTGACCACAGTTACATAGATAATAAATGGTAAGGTCATGCTAAAAATCTAGGTAGTCTGTCTCCAGAGATCCTGCTTTTAGCCAGCAAAATACTTTATATCCCAGAATACTAAGGCAAAACTAGCCTGAATATCCCTATTTAACAACACCATGTAGAAATTGAAAAATGGTCTAAAAATAACTCTCACCACATGGTATTCTCCATAATGAAAAAAAAGGGAGGGAGCCAAATTATTCTTTTGTTCTTCAATTGATCAAACTATCTCCTATGTCTTTCATGCCAAACATACTAAACACAATAAAAATAAATTATTACATAGTAGTTAAACTTTGGGGGAGAGGCTGTGCAGTTCCCGGCTAAATCATTTACTTACTCTAAATATTCAGTTTCCTCCTCAGGAACAATGGGATAATAATGCTATCTACCTACAAATTTATAGGATTAAATTAAGATGTGTGTGTATGTGTGTGTGAAACACAGAGAGAGAAAAAGGTAATAGTAGTAGTACATGCTGTTGCTGTTATGGTCTTTAAATGTAATGTAATGTCTAAATTTTACCCTGCATTTTGAAAAGCTCATCAGGGTTCTTTATGTGGAAGGTGTTTGGAAGGATCTGGAGATGTGAACACTACCTAAGGAAATTCATTTTCTAGCTATCCAAGTCAGGTACTCTGTATTTAACTCATAGTAAAGCTTGCTGCATTTTCTTCCCCGGTTATTAGAAAATTATTTTTATTATTCTACTTGGAAAATTACAGTAGTCAGCTAACTGGAACAGAATTTCATTATGAGATTAACAGGAAGGTTACAGTGTTGGCAGCTCCTAATATCTAGGCAAAAGTCTACCTTCATTTTGGAGTTTAGGAGAGATTCTGCAAAGCTTTCCCCACTCCTCAGGGACCTATGGATCCCCACAGCACTTAAAATATGACAGTCTGGCTCTTGTTTATATGCTGATTTATTTTGGTCATATGTTAGATTTAACTCTGTAACCATATTGGAAATTCCTTGAGAGCATGGACCTTCTGTTATATAGCATAGTACTAAATAGGAGGAAAGGACCTCATGCTCATTCAATTTTCATAATTATTCATCTTTAAGCCTGGATTATATACTTGTATGTGTGTAAAAAGAGGCAGGTACCAAGATGTGCACTACAGCACTCTTTGTAATAGCAAAATAGTGGAAAAAGTCTGAGTGTCCATCCCTGGTACGGACCTATTTAAGAGCCATTAGGCAGTCATACTTACAGTACGGATATGCACATGTCGTGGAGACAGCATATTTTAATCAGCCGGGCACAGGGCTTGAGTCAGCAGTGTCAATCTATGTCTATTTCCCGTGCTTCCGTGCCTGACCAATTGCTCCTTTTGACTGATGCACTTTCTTTTTACTTACAGTGATACTTCCATTTGGTTATATATCAAGTCCTACTGCAGTGAGTGGAAGCCATTTTTTTCCTCTTTAAGGTAATTTTGCATCACTTCAGTGCTTCTTCTATTTCACATTTTAACCCACAGTTACTTTCAAGTTCTTGGGGTCGAACCTCATTGTTTCCCTCTCATAAATATGTTTTATACATGAAGGTATCACAGTATATAGGCTGATATGACTACACAGAAATTTTCAGAATTGTGTTTCTTTCTCTGTACTCATCTGTAAACATTTACAATCATCTCATTGGTTTTCTGTATACATTTCTCTTGTGAGCAGTGCCTTGAGGTCAGACATTCATCTTTTTAGCTACAAAGGGCCTAGGATAGTGCCTAGTACATCATAGATGTGCCTTACACATATACACTATAAAAATTGGGTAATGGAATACAAATTTGGTGGGACCTCAAGTGTACTTTATCACTTGGTAGGATACCTTACTCTATTTCCTTACAAAGCATTGCTTCAAACATGTTGCCATATACAATATAACTGATTTGCATAAAGGCATTTATAGCTTATTTATACAAATGAAATCATTCGTTTGATGGTGTGTATAGCCTCAAATCCGATGGAATAAACTGTCACATCATTGTGAAAAATCCCTCCAAAGGGGGTAATAAAGGAAAAACATATATATATATATATATATATATATATATATATAAATGGGAAAACATTAACACTAAAGATGACTATTTCTGAGATTCTGCATCCACTTTCTAACTTATCAAGACTCCTTGTATCTTTTCCTATTATTCAGTGAGACAAGATAACATTGGTTTTGAATTCAGAAGACATGATTTAAATTCAAGATGATGTTGTTTTAGCCACTGTATCTCAGTTTCCTGGAGATAATATCTAGTATGCAGATTTTTGTGAAAACTGAAATGATATGGAGAGCCTAGTATTATTAACCACGCATTAAATAATAAAATGATCACTACAAGGATATCCACATGTAATTTAGATGGTAAAGGATTTAAATTCACACTAGTTGTCTTGTGTGTGAGCTTTGGTAAATGATTTGAAGGGAGAACAAATTGAAACTAAGACTTTAAATGAGAAGGTTTATAAATGGATTCCAATTATCCTTATCTTTTTGGTTCTTCCATAACCTTTCCCCATTATTTGCAGATAATTGGGCTTTTCTCTGTCCCCAAATTTCCCCAGAATTAGGCAGTTTCATGAATAAATGTGAAATATTCTTCAACAATATTAGAAAATGCAGCTTTTACCAAACACGGTAGTATTTTTCATGGATGAAATAGATGCATTTCCTCATTCAAAATAATGCTATGTAGAATTACACATTGGAGCTGGAGTTACAATTTGATCTATATTTTTCATTTTATAGTCACTGTTCTCTTTGTTATAGCAAAGACGGTAGGAAAAATGGCCTGCATAAACAATCAAAGAATACATTTAAAACTACCTTTCTTCGAAATACACTGAAGTATTGCTACAATTTCAAACTCGCTGCACTTAGCTGTCTAATCCAACCTTTTTATATTTTATGCCTCACACCCATTGCAATGTATTGTAATGGTTTTGAGCTCACAATTGCAAGTGTACCCTCTACTCTCATACACATTTATCATTCTCAATGTAAATTCACCAACAGGGCTATAGATTATGACTAAGCTATGCACATACAGAAAACCTAATGAAAGGAATAAATTATAGAGGCAGAAATTACCAGCTACTAATATGATTCCCAATACCAGGGGCCCTGAAATTCTTTAACATGTGTCAACAGTATTTCCAGTGATTACAGCATCCGTGGGTAAAATGGAAAAAAGGAAGTTAACATGAACTGAAAATAACTCCTTTTTCTTCATATAATAATGTAGTTATGCAGAGAATTAAGTGAAGTAAGTAATTTGTAAGGCTGTTGTGAAACACATTATATATTGCTATATTATTGTCCTGAATAGAATGGAGTACAGAGCTTGACTAATCTAGGGTATTAGGAGAGCAGCAGTTGTATGAAACACAAAGATATTTCCAGGGACTTTTTCCTTGTAAGAACTTTTTCTCCTCTAAGTGCCTAAAGCCTACAAGTAAGTTGCCTCCCAGTGATTTGGTGGGCACAAAAAGCTCCTCTGCCTCAAATATTTCTCTTTCAAATACCAGAAATCTTTCCTTTACTCACACCTTTGAACAGACTTTCAAAAGATTCTGGTAACCATCATTTTATCATCTGACTTGATAGCTTAAACATAATGAAATGGCCTGTGAGCTGTACCACAATACAGATATATTCTCTGACCAGAAAGCTATCAAAAAAAATTAATTTACATGTAAACATGGAGAAACTTCACAGAAACATCTAGATTCTACACTTCTTTTGAAAACTCATGAAATGTGGAAAAACTAAACTCACATTCCTGCACAGAGAACACTGACATTACGCAAGGCTCTCATCTCTCTTAGTTTCCTCATCTGCAAAATAAAGGTAATTGATATCTAGGTCAGAGAACTGTTATTAGGATTAAAAGAGATAATAAACCGAGAGAGATTAGTACATATTAAGCATTTGATAAATGATAATTCTCAGTATCATTGATTAATGACTGCCACCTGTAGATAGGGCACCAGCCCTTCTGCACCAGATCTTTCTCCCAATAAAGATGAACATTATTTGTCATTTTATCAGTACACTTGCACTGCTCTTTTCCTTATAATAAGAATATCTCTATTTCTTAAAATGAATGATAAACTGAGAGGACTTGTGTGTTTCAAGAAAGGCAGGAAGGAATACTAAAACACTACTGATCTTTGGATACTTTAAACATTGCCTGATTTCTGAGCAAGATGGATCTTGTTCACCATGAAAAATACTAATTTAAAATTTCTCCCCATTTGGAACTATTTTACACTGTAGATTCCAAACTGCTCATTCATAGTTTCAAAGTTTCAAGACTTCAAAAAGATCCCCAAATGTCTGAGTAATGCATTAAAAACAAACTTGGCATACTAAGCTTTTAAAAATCCATTTGAAATCAACATGTGTTCAAGAAAAAAAGATGCTTCCTCTTCTGAAGCTGTGATATTTACTCATTATCTGTTTGTTTCTATCCATTCCTCTCCAGGTCCATTCTCTACCCTTTTCTGACATGCTCTGTGCTCTTAGATGTGTAACCTCTAACAGAATTACTGGAGCTCACTTGCTGCCTGGCTTAGGTAAGATAGGGAGGGAGAGAGAAGTCAGAGAGATGAGACCCCTTTATTTGGCCCCATACTGCCTGGCTCCATCTCACTGTGATTCCTCTATCATCACAGTTCCTGTTGTATGGCCCTTCTTCCACATCTCCAAACTTTCTAAACTCTAGTAATACCACTATGGCCCCTTGCCCCTTCAGTCCTAAGGGTGGTAGTGGCTTCCTAATATGGTTAGTTTCTAACATGCACAACTCTTATTAGTTCCCTTGAAACTGACCATTGCTCTCTAAGTAGTCTCTTGATACATTGAATTAGATTTTGTCTCTTGACAGAACCCAGACTGATACAGAAGCCATTACCAAATCTGCTATTTTGTTTAAAGCTTTTATATAGCCTTAATTTTTAAAATTACACCTGTTAAAGCAATAGAAAGAAAACCTGTTACAATGATGATTCAATGAAGTATATAATATTTATAATTGAATAGATATATGACTATTAAAGTGTCCCTTTTGCAAAGGCAAGTTTGCATACCATTTTAATATCATTTATTCTGGCATGAGAGAAAACACTGAATAAAGTAATCTTACTAGCAACACTAATTATTCCTTATGATAGAGTGTCACTTCTCATGTAACAGTCTTGAATCAATTCATGTTGGATATTGAACATTACAGCATTCCATGTGTTGGAAATACTTATTATTTTAATAAAGCCTCCTTTTAGCCCTGGGAATGAGTATGCCTTCAAACTCAAAAGACCGAGAAATATTTACTTTTATTTAAGTCAAAACATCAAGATACTCAAATAAGTATAATTTTTGCATATTGGTGACTGAAAGACAAGTAACAACTAAGCATGGTGATAACAGAGATTTTCTAAAAACTAATCCTCCAGGGTCTGATCTTTGTTAAGGTTAGAACTGCTTAACATATTTCACTTCTAACCAAAATACTGGTCAATAATCATCCATGTTAACTGTGATGACCCTAAACTCCTAAGATATTTTAAAGTGCGTACTGAATTATTAAAGGAATCAACATAGGCTATGTCTAGTTTTGTTTTATGTACACTTAACTGCACTATTTTTATATAATTTTTGGTAATCACTAAGGTACATATATTACACATTTATTTAAGAAATGCATTGAATGCCAACTTAATGGAAGATGTGCTCAGAAATGTGGGTGAAATGACAGTGACTAATAACAGTGTCTGACTATTCTGGTTGAGAATAATTTTGAGGGTCATTTAACTATTTATTCCATCTCCCTAACATGCTAGATACAATGAATTTTGCTGTACATGGCCAACTATATGAAATGAAAGTGTAAAATTAGAAGAACTTTTAAACCATGATTTTAACGTTATTACCAATTTCTAAACTCTTTCACCTCAGTTGTATTCATAACAATCAGCAGAATGTTGACTGTGGCTACTTTGGGTAAATATTTGTATTTCTGACTGTTTACTTGGTAATGTATTCTGCTTTAGGCTGTCTTTAGGCATCTGTGATGGTGACAAGGAGATTCATCTCTCTCAAAGATGCATGCATATAAATCAGTTTGGGTTTGACTTGGTACAGGATAAACTGCTCCAAAATGTAATACAAAGTTGGATGAATTTTCTTTGGGTCTCTTGGGTGAAACAGAATTTAAACATGAAATTTCACCTCATATTGCTCTTGAAAATAGGGAGCCCATCTCATTGCTAGGTATCAGTTGTGTTTTATATATACATAGGCAACTCAGGGAGCATTCCAACATGAGTATAATTTTTTTAAAGCAGGATTTTCAACACTGGGATTTGGGGGAAATGTGCCAGAGGGTACTATATTGTCTCCCTCTGCTTCATCCTCTACATCTTACCAACAGGAAAGTTTTATGAATTGTACCTCCTCAATATTCCTGGAATATGCCATTACTCGTGTCACTTCACTAGGGGAAGCCACCCTCATCTCTTACCTGGACCACTACATCCTAACAAGTCTCCCTACACCCAGTCTTTTCCCATTCCAAACTACTTTCCATATTGCAGCACTGATATTTCCAAATAAAGCACAACTCTGATCATGCCACCCCATTCCTTCCCTTCAGGCTTCCCATTGCCTGCTAAGTTAACATTTCTTAACAAGGCATACAAGTGCAAATCTTGTCTCCCATTACTAACCACCCCCACCCCTATGTAATTATACTTTGTGCTCTAATTATCTTAACTGCTTATAGATCCACATATGTTTCCTTACTCATATCCAGAATTTAGCAGACACTAGTCCCTCTGCCTGTATACCTTTTGCAACCTCACTCCCACCTTTTCTAATGTTAACTCTTACTCATTCAAGTCTCAGCTAAGACAGCCTTCCTCCAGAAAGAATCTGCCACCTCTCAAAGAATGTGTTAAATACCACTCCTTCACTGTACCAGAGCATTTTATAATTCCTTGATCATAGCACTTAATTCCACTGTATTTTGTCTATTTGTCTAGCTTTTTAACTAGACTGTAAGCTCCATGGAAAATTTATCCAGATTTATCTTTAATCATTATGCTAATCATAATATCCACAACCAGAAAGCATAATGGTTCCAAATAATTGTATGTTGTTAAGTAAATAGGCCTTCTATCCTATATCCACAGATTTTTGACTTCAGAGAATCAATTGCCAAGTGGTAAACCTGAAAATGGGGGAGCTTAAAAGTTTGGAGGAGGAAAACTGCCAGTTGGGCTGTTTGTCACACCCAGAAACTCAGTATGTAAAGTGATATGCTGTATATCATACCTCTCTTCCAGGACTCCATTTTTTTTGCATTAATAGTACAAAGCACTTGCAGAAGTTTTAAAATTACAGGGTTTGTCCCTTTCTTACCAGTGTTGGGAAAATTAAAAACATTCTGTTAAGGCAGAGAATCCACAAGATACAGGAAAAGATAGAAAACTATTTTATGCTTGAATAAGCACTAAACCAGATACAGAGTGCATCACAGACAACTGGATAGATTACAAAAACAGAAAGAAATTCCATCCTGTGTATCACCAAGAAGTTACAATCTACTACATATGTTCTCAAGATTAACCATAACTTGTCTTCCCACAAAAGGATTTTCAACATCATTGGTTATGCATTATTTCATAGTGAATCCAAAATAACCGGGCTTTGAGATAGCCATTTGGGTCAGCTAATTTGCTTTGTCTGAAGGAAAAATAAAGCTTCAACCACTAGGACAAGCATTTGGTTAAGGCTCAGTGCAAGGCATTTCCACAGTGGCAGGATGACAGAAGCACTATATTCCTTGATGTTCACATTTCGAAGAGATGGCTACCAGAACTTTAAGAAAAACACTCCTGGGTTGTAAAGCAGGCAAGAAGCTTACCTGGACTTTAAAAAGACCTACAGATATCAAAGGGAGAAAAGAAGGATTCACAACCAATAGATTTCTCACAGGAATGGACTGAGAAAGGAAGGGGGATTGCTCTTCCTCTTGGCAGCAGGGGGTGGGGAGTGTGTGTGTGGAAGAATCATTTTATTAAAATCTACCCTTAACCAGTCAGCTCAAATAGTTAGATAGGGCTTTGTCTCTCCTTGATATGCAGTCCTCCCTAGAAGAACACATTTCCTCTCTTACAATCCAAGTACCTCACATTGTAGAATAAATGTATTGAGAAAGCCACATCCGTGGCTTTAAAAAACATACATATATGCTGAAGAGAGGCCCAGGTTATATCGCTGGTCCAGACCTTTCCCTTGAACTCAAAACTCATATAAACAGAATATATTAAAATATTTAAATATCAGTATTGCCTGGGTATGACCAACTGGAAGAGATACCAGCCTGTGTCTCATACTGGTGTGCAGTGTATATGCAACTCTACTTAAAATTTTCACCAAATAACTTAATAGGCACCCTAAACTTAATGTGTCCAATATTCCTATACCTAAGCTGCTAGACCCACAGTCTTCCCTATATCAGCAAAAAGATGACACCATTCTTTAGTTGCTTGGGTGGAAAAAGTAGGAGCCATCACTGGCTCTTCTCTTTCTCTTATGCTTCACATCCAGTTTAACAGGAATCCTGTTTCCTCAAACTTAAAAATGTATCACCAAATCTAAACAGTTCTTATGCCCTCCACTGTTACAACTCTAGTAAAAACTACCATAATACTTTGGATGGATTATTGCAAAAGCTAATTGGTCTCCCTGCTTCACACCTTGAGATCTTAAGATTTTTTTTTCTCCATACAAAAGCCAGAATGATTTAAAAAAAAAACAAAAACTCAGTTTAGGTCATGTTTCTCTCTTCTGCTCAGATCTCCAATGACATCCCATTTCACTAGAGTGTAAGTCAAAGCCTATACAATGGTTTACAAGCCCCACAAGGCATCCTGTTCCTTCCATCACCTAATCTCCTATTACACTCCTTGCTGTTCACTGCACCACAGCCATTCTGGCTACCTGGTATTCATTCCTAAAACAGGCCAGGCATGCTTTGGCCTTGAGGCCTTTGAACTGGCTATTTCTTCTATCTCAAACTCTCTTTCTCTAGCTATTGACCTGGTTCTCTCCTTCACTTTCTACACCATTTTTTGGAAGTACTTTTAACTATATTTTCACTGAGACCTAATTTACATACCATAATATTCATGTTAAAATGTACAGTCCAGTGTTTTTTAGTACACTGACAGTTTCACAACCACCACCATTTTATAATTCCAGAAATATTTTATCAGCTAGAAAGGATACTCCATATGCATTGAAAGTCACATTGCTATTTCCCCCAACTCTTCAACCCCTAGCAGCCATTAATTTACTTTCTATATCTTATCTCTTTGTCTATTTCAGTCATTTCATACAAATGGAATCATATAATATATAGCTTTTTGTGTTTGGCTTCATTTAACATCATGTTTTTTACCCATGTTGTACCATGTATCAGTATTTTGTTTCTTTTTATGGGTGAAATATTTCATTGTATGGATACATTATAATTTGTATATTCCTCTCCTGATGGACAGAAACATTAACTCCTAAGTATTAAAATTTTAACTTTAATATTAGTGTATCCAAAGTTTTAATAGATAATGTCAAGATTATACATGGTGTGAACAAAATACTATGTAAATATGATACCTAAATTATTTAACAGCAAATTATTTATAAATTCCCTTCTAGCTCGTGTTTTATTAAATATGTGAATGTAGTATTTTCATCTACCTATTACCTCTGAGAACTTGTATTTGAGATTGGATTACCCAGATCTCCAGGACAACAAAGGGGTTTGTTGTCCATGCCTGAAAGAGTAGCCCACCGTTGTTATAACTAAGGATCTGATCTGTACTGGAATAAGAGAACACCAAGATATCACGCTCAGAAATTCAGCCATCAGAGAAACAGCTGTGTCACAGTATTGTCTTTTTCCTGTTCAAGGCACAACTCAGTGAGGTGCTCAACCCTGTGACAGATTTGTGTGCTGTGCTGAAAAATGGCTGGAATGTTTTGAGAGGTCTTTGTGATGTCGTGACTCTCAGAGATCTGCCCTGAGAGGGACAGACAGCACAGTAGGCAGGGTCTGCTGCCTTTACTAGGGGCTTCAGCTTGGGAAAGACCCTGGGATCCCACCCTGCTTTTTAGCTACATGACCTTGAGTTTCTCTTGTTTCGTTACCCTAGGTTTCTCAGGTGTAAAGGGGGTAATAGTTGCACCTACCTCATGGGATCATTGTGAGGATACATGTATGAAGGTATGTGATGGATTTATGAGTGAGTCTGCCACCTAGTAAATATAATTATCATCATTGCCATCATCACCACCATCACGTAAAATGTAAAACAACTCCTCATTTTCTTTGTTTCACAATGGCATGGAAATTATAAAATTTCCATCAACATAGAAAACAAAGAAAAACCACTCACACTTTGCTATCACCCAACTGACAATGCCATTTTAAGTAAATAATATGAATAATAACAATTATTAAATTAATGAATATTTAATGAGAGGCAGTATAATATGTTAATTAGGAGCACAGTATCTGGAACCACATTGCCTGGGCTCAAATTCTTACTGTACTGCTTACTAGCCACATGACCTTGTGCAAGTTCCTTAACCTCTCCCATTTTCTAAAATAATGGGGATGATAATAGTACATACGTAGTTCACTGGATTGTTATTGAGAATAAGTTTACACATGAAATGAGCTTAGTTCAATGCCTAGCAACTAGTAACTGCTGACTATACTCTAGTGATTACTACTGGGCACTATGTGCCATACCCTATGCATGGAGACCTCTACTACATCGAAGTAACCCAAATCACTCCCCCAAATTTTATCTATGCTCTGCTCATAATAGAAAGGTTTATGTCATAGTGAATTTCTGTCTATCTTCCTGACTCAACTGTGTCTCCTTAAGGGACCATAACAGTTTTCTCTCCATATTTCAAGTATCTAGGAGATCACTTAGACTACACTGCATCCTAATGCCTAAGATATGGTAAATATGCTTGTAGACAGAAGGAAAAGAGGGCAGAAGGTAATAGGTCCCACTCAAGCTGACTGTTGCTGCCCCTCTGACAGAAAAGTCTGTAATTGCTCCACTTATTTCATATTTATGTAAGACTTGTGACTCACGTGACTCCATTTTATACTTTCTTGAAATTCTAAGCTTAAAGGCTACCAAACATAGCAGAGAGGTCTCACAGGCTCCTGCATCATTAACCATACATACGCCTAGAACAGTAAAGCTCTATTGTGTTAACTTTCCCAGATTAATCATTTCATACCTCTAACACTATTTTTACGGGTAGCCAAAATGGGCACATCTTTAGTTTCAGTAAGCTCATAAATAACTACACTGATCCTAATAAACTACTTAACTTGGAAAAAGGAAGATCCATCTAGGAAATTTTAAGACAGATTTTAAATTGCCTTGAGAAGGTTGAGTTCTCTGATAAAGAAGTAGTGAAGTAAAACAGGTCATTTTATAATAAGTGTGGCCAACTTCTGTCAGTCAGTGTAAAATAAGATGATAGGACAAACTTAATTTTCACAAAATGGACTCAAAACTAACAGACAGTGGAAGTTTTAAATCCTTTATTTTTATTTATGATTTTACATTTGAAATGGGCTATCAGTATCAAATTGGGTAATTGTCAGATGCACAGAAAACTGAGTATCATAAGGTAGCTAAATAGAATATTCATCATACTCTGAAGTTTCTCTCCCAAATTTGATTCAGATACTAACTAGCTGGTATAACATTTCAGCTTTTAGTTAATACTAAAACACAACATCCAGACAATTAAATTCCTCATTTCTCGTGAAAAAAATATATGGTGGTAACAAAATATTAATGATCAGTGAATTGTTTAAATTCCAGGCCTCCAAGAAAAATTTTGATTCTTTGAGGGAGTAAAGGAGAAGAAAAATTATTCTCTAACTTTATCCTCAGCAATGATATTCACTGGTGCCCAAGCAATGCCAGGGCAACTATTCTTTATATAATAAAACAGGCAAATTACAAAAACATAACCATGTATCTTCCTGTGTTTGACAGTAATTCCCATAAACTTCAGTGAAATGCAAACAGTGGCCCTATAGTTTCAGGATAGCAAAGAACAGAACTTCTAAGCAAAAGAGAAAACCCACAAATAGGAAATAATATATATGCTCACTAAATACTCAGAAATGCTGAGGATTTACATTTTCTGGGCTCTCTTGAACTTCTGAATTTAGCATTATCATCTTTGATTTGGGTATTCACCTACCACTCTCCTTGCCTGATTAACTCTTTTTATTCTACACAATCCAACTCAATTGCCACCAATAGATCTGACAGAAGGTAGAAAGTTGCAGTACAAGGTAGAAAGTGATAAAGGCTCTGAAATGGTATAAGAAAGTACTATAGAATTTCAAATTCAAAGAAGGACAGTTAGGCTAAGGTGGTGCCTCAGGTTTCTATACTGTAAGATTACATGACAAAGGGCCTTCATTCATCCTTGCAGCTCAAGCAATAGCCTCTTGATAGCTCAGAGGCCAGACTTGGCCCTGGAAGCTGGAAGATAAAAACCAAAAGCTCTCATCTCAGCTAAAGCAGGGATCCTACTTTTCTGGAAGGAAAGTTTGGCTATTTTATGCACATTCAAGCAAATGAGGTTTCCTCATTTGTGCTGCAGTGATGGTTATTCAATTCAATTCATTTCAACCCAACAACTATTAATCAAGAACTTAATAAGTGCTCAGCCATGTGTTGGATGCCACTGTGAAGAAAACAACTAAACAATACTTTTCCTGCCCTTGAGGAACTCATAACCTTGTTGTGTTAACAAGCATATATTGGAGTTAAGTAACTTCATCAGGCAATAAACAATTAAATACCCAAGAGAATGTTGCAGATTATACTTTCTGAAACAAGTCACAGGAGGGGAAGCCCCGTCATGTGGACAAGACATGAAGACTACAGAGAAGAGATGGGATGTGAGCTGGGTCAGTAAACTTGGGTAGAAATTGAATTGTCCTATTTAAAAATATCACATCTCTTAACTGGAAATAGTAGAGTGGTTAAAAAGAGTCATGAACTAATATTTCTGATACCAACTGTTTTAGAAACTAATTATAAAGATGTTGGACAGGTTGCTTAGACTACTTGGATCTCAGATTTTCTATTCATAAAATGACAGGATTTGGCTAGATGATTTCGAAGGACCCTGAAAGCAATTCAAATCGCATTCAAAATGTGATTCAGTGATTGAGTCCATGCTCTGATGTGCTTGAAGAGAACTACTTTTCTTTAAAAATTATTGCAATTTTCATCTTTTACTGATTCAGTCTGGGTTGTACTGATGTAGTAATCTTTACAGGAGTCTCAAACACAGTTCTTTTCATGGGCCAGTCAGGTAATTTAAATACTTGAAGTGGACTGGGTGTTGGAAAATAGAAAATAGTGGAAGCTATGCAATCTTTAGTGTTCCTGCCCTTCCAGAAGAAGGAAAGGTGCTTTTCATTCTTAGTTCGAACTTACTATCGCCAGCATGAATATGAGACCATTGTGGCACTATCTTCCAGGCTTAAAGGAAGCCACAAATCTAGATTTTTAAGTGAAATCTTTTTCCATTTCTTCTAAGCTATATGGAGGTCTACACCTTCTTGCTCAAGTGGTACACATGTGCACACATGAACCAAAATAAGCCCCAATATTGCCATTTTAAAACCACTCTTGCGCTATACACTCTCTATTATTCAAGATAAAATGAATACATAGGTGTTAGTATACATTATTAGTTAGTACATAGTGTTGACTGCCACAGTATTGTCAATTCACATAGTTCAAGAAGAAAACATTTTTCATACATATGACATATTCAACTGATCATCAGGCAAGCACAGACTTGAGTCAGTCGTGGATCTGAATCTAACCTAAGCCACAGTGAGTACCTGCTCATAACAACTCCCTGGTGACCAACAGCACACACTTCTAAGATGGCTGACTAAAACAAATGTGGGCAAGTAAAGCCATTTTTCTCTACTTAGATAAGTTATTCCATACCCTGAGACAGAAGTCAGTGCAGCATCCATCACTCTAAAATCCTGAATAGAAAACAATTCCATACTTCACCTATGCTCATTGTAGAGATAAGCTTTAACATTTCTGTTGGTTGCTCTTAGCAGCTTTTTCTAACACAATTAAACGGGAGGGTTCTTTCCCACCCAGTCCCTGCTCTCCAATTGCTTCTCATTCCACTAACAGTGCCCTAGTTAAACAAACTGATCCAAACCCTGGGGAAGTTTATTTACTTGTGTTTTAAAGTTTAAAAAAGTAATCTATGCTGAGAAGCACAAAAGTCAACACAGGTGCTTAAAACCATCATCACAGTTTCAGTAACTTGCCATAAGCAATAGCTCTCATGGTCCCAGGAAGGAAAAAGTTTACTCGAACAAAGTACAGAACAATGTATTTGAAGTATTATTTGAAATTATAAATTATACTTACTTGATGTGATTGAGAGACAGGAGGATCCATGCTGGTTCTTTTCTAGAAAAGGATCTGTCTCTTCAGCTCACAATCTGTCTTGGTTCCTCCTGAGTTTTCTATTGCTGGGAGGTCAAAAAGAAAGATTTCAGCTCTGGGATTCTGGTTGCACTGGCATTTGCAAGGACTGTCACTTAGAACATTCTTTAAGGGAAATCCAATGAGCTTAGCTTTGCGCTATGAGAGGCTGGGTTATTTGGAATATAAATCTTTGCAGCATTATTGTGCTTTCTCTAAAGCTTGCCCCAACCATGTAAAATGTTGGTTTGGCTTTACAGCTCATTGTTTATTAAAATTCATTTCACAAAGTACAATGTACAAATGATATCAGAAAAGGGCAATACTGGAGATGGAATTGGAAAATGATTAAAAAACAAAGAAAAAAGAACAAAAACAAAAGACCAGAGGAAATAGATGTTTAAAAAAATTATTCCTAGATAAAGGGATTTATATCTGAGGTCTGATCCAGGCATCACTCCCTAACAATTTGAGAAATAAACAGCTCTTCTGTCTACAATTTTTTCACATCAGTGAAATGTAGAGTGAGAAGGTACCACCAAAACTCACCTAATATTATACAGTACTCCAAGTCTTTGTAGCCCCTATTATCCATGCCAACTTTAACACTTTTGTTCTTCTCCTAACTTCTTTCATTGAGCACCTACTCTGTACATAACCATGTGCTAGTCGATGAGAATTCTGGAATAAAAAGGACATGGTTTTTCCCCAATAAAGTCTCCATTCTCATATTGCCTAGTATATCATCTAAACCAAATCAGTCTATGTATTTAAGACTTGTCTTTAGATTCCTGTCTCCAATAAAAACCTTTTGCCAGGAACCTCAATGGCATTTTCAACATTATATATTATGAATGTCACTAACTTACTTTTTTTCATCTGCTACTTTGCCCTCACATTGCTTCAAATACGCATGTAGATATACACAGCTGGATGTTAAGCTCTACAAAGTGATTGACAAGTCAAAATACATACATATGAAAAGCTGGGTGAAGAGTATCAAGTGGTTAACTCCACTACTATAGAATTAATAAATATCATGTAATTCTGTTTCTAAACTCAAATACATATTTCCATATTGAGTAAAATGATCATTATAGCCACTAGAAGACAGCTGGTTCAAAGGAAAGAGCATTACACTTGAGGGAAAATGCATTCAAGGACTGTCTCTGGATTACTATGTGACTTGGGTCAAACCACTTCAAATTTCTAAGCAACAATGCCTACCTCTGTAAAACTGGATAATAATATTGGCCTTCTTGTCCTCTTATTGGGAGTTGAGAGACTGAAATTAGCAATCATGAAGTATATATAAATTGTTATTTTTTCATAAAATACTGTTACTGCATTTTTGTAAAAATACTGTTTTATTAAATAATTTCTGTCCTTTAAATGTTTTTACAGATGACTTTACATTACACACCCATGCTCCAAAACAATCCAACTGAACAAGCTGATGAAATATGCCCATATATGTTTCTGTAATTAATCCAGGATCTCACAGATTTCTTTTCTACTATCCTTTAATAAAAATTCCTCTCTTTAAGAAGCAAAAGCAAGCCAGGTATTCCAGGTAATCACATATTCTGTTAACAAAGTTACCATATGTGACACATTTAAGTGATAATTTTAAAAAATACATAATTTAACAAGTTACCTGGATAATAATTTAATTTTTTGATTGATAAGATTCTCCTAAAATATGTATGAAAACTCAAGGGACCCAGAATAGCAAAAACAACCTTGATAAAAGACAACAAAGTCAAAACACTCATACTTCCTGATTTCAAAATATACTAAACGGTTGCAACAATCAAGACATAAGCATACTGCATAAGGATAGACACAGATATGCCAGTCAAGTAGAATTAAGAGTTCAGAATTAAATCCTTGTTGATATTCAATAGGGTACCAAATGAATCAAAGGGGTAGGAATAGTCCCTTCAACAAATGCTTCTAGGATAAATGGCTATCCACATGTTGAGGGGTATGCTCTGGGCCAAAATCCTGCTTGTGATCTTTCAGGCCAGACTACAAGCAATGATAAAGGCTTTCTTTACCTGGCAGGCCTCATGAGGGGAAAGTTGCTTTCCCCACACCAGACCTGGTGCAGAGTGAATGCATTACAAATTCTGAAGTGAACTGCAGTCAAAGACTCAGCCACCTGGCCCTAACAATGGCCATCCTCCTATGGTTATCTGTATTCCTATCTCATGTGCCTAATGGAGACAACCTTATCAAGGGCATCTCCAATATTTAGTTGTTTTCTACTCCAAACACTTACTCCAACTTTCCTAATCCCTAAATCCATAAACCAGCAGGGCCCTTTTATTTGAGAATTTATTCACTCCCACAGCCATCCCAGCCTACCCCCAACACATCTGTGCTGATACATTTGACGCTGTTCTGTGCCTCTATGGGGAAAAGTGGGACACTGAGGGGGCTGGCTTCTTGCTTATACTCACACAGTAAGGGAATAAAGATTTGATTATTACTTTCAGTTTGGCTTGTTATCTTCATTTACCTTGACACCTGGAAACTTCTGATACATGCAAAAGAATGAGTTGGACCCTAACCTCACATGGTACAAAATCATTAACTCAAAAATGGATCATGGACTGAAATGTAGGAGCTAAAAATATAAAATTCTTAGAATAAAAAGTAGGTATAAATCACCAGACCTCAGGTTAAACTCTAAATAAGATATAATACCAAAAGCAAAAGCAACAAAAGAAAAAAAATAGATACATATGACTTTGTCAAAATTAAAAACTTTTCTGTTTCAAAGGATAACAAGAAGGAAGTGAAAAACAACCCACAAAATGAGAGAAACAACTTTACTATCATATATTGTATAAGGGATTTGTATCCAGAATATATGAAGAAGACTTATATCTCAACAATAAAAAGATAGTTAAAAGATCTGAATAGACATTTCTCCAAAGAAAATATGCAAATGGCCAATATGCACATGAAAAGATGTGAAACATCATTAACCACCAAGTAAATGCAAATCAATGCCACAATGAGCTACTACTTCACAACCACTAGATTGATTAAAATTAAAGATTTTAAAAATAGATAATAACAAATGTTGACAAGGATGTGGAGAAATTGAGACCTTTATGCATTGCCAGTGTTATGAAACTGGTTGAGCCACTTTGTTAAAGTTTGGCAGTTTGCCAAAAAGTTAAAACTCTATCAAACATTGAGTTATGATTTGATTTCCAGATATATAACTAAGACAAATGAAAATATATTTCTGCACATAAATTGTAGATGTATGTTCATGTCAACATTATTTCAAACTGTCCAAAAAGGAACCAATCTTAATGTCTACCAGCTGATTGATGAATAAATAAAATGTGCTATATCTGTGCAGTGGAATATCATTGGGGCTGTAAAAAGGAGTGAAGTACATGCTGCAGTAGGTTGAACCTTGAAAACATTAGACTAAGTGAAAAAGTAATCATAAAAGACTACATATTATATGATTCCATTTATATGACAACCGGATTAGGCAAATCCAGAGAGATAGAAACTAGAGCAGTTATTGCCAGGATCTGGGTGGGAAGGGACAATAGGAAGTGACTTTAATGAGTACAAAGTTTATTGGGGGGTAATGAAAATGTTCTATACATAGATGTGGTAATGGTTATGTAATCTATGAATGCACTAATAACCAATAAATTTTACAATTTTAAAGAGTGAATTTTATGGTATGTGAAATATCTTATAGGACAGTTTGAGATCAGTATTAGGAAAGTTAATTGATAAGACATTTAACCAAACAATAAAATCCAAATTAACAGAACCTGACAACTAACAGAAATCTTGACAAATCCATTTTATTGTCCTTTACTCCTGTACACACAACCCTTTTCTCCATAACCAGAAATCACAATTCCTTATTGCTGTTTCCAAAATAGTATCATGTGATCAGAAGAATGATATAATAAAGAACTAGGCTTCTACTGAAAAAAACAGGATGCTAGTCCCACTTCTCTTACTTTGTGACTATATACAAGTATTAAACCTCTCTCACATCAACATCAATCAGATAAATTGAACTCTTATACATTTCTGGTGACTCTATAAGAAGCACTGTGGAAAGCGGTTTGGTGGTTCCTCACAAAGTTAAACAGATTTACCATATAACCCAACAATTCCACTCCTAAGTATACCCCAAAGAACTGAAAACAAATATTTAAGATTTGTACTCAAACACATATACGAGATTGTTTATTGCATCATTACTCATAGTCAAAAGGTAGAAACCACAGAAATATCCATCAATAGATGAATGGGTAAAAAAATTGTGGTATGCACATACAATGGAATATTATTCATCCAAAAAATGGAACAAAGTACTGATAAATGTTATAATGTGGATGGACACTGAAAACATTTTACTAAGAGAAAAACCCCAGACACAAAATGTCACATCTTGTATAATTCCATTTATATGAAATATCTGGCATAGGTAAATTTAACCTTAATTTTAAAAAGAAAGAAAGAAAAACAACACTGGGAAACTGAGGTCTCAACGTATTATTTTACCTAAAGATTACCTTCAACACATTAATTCTTAGCCTCAAGAACCCTAGGAATGGGGCTGGATACCAACTACTTGAAAAACTGATATCTTAGAATAAGCTCTAAAACTAATTGTGTAAAAATTTGATCCAAAAAGATACTGGATTCATTGTTGAAGAGTATACAATATTACAAAAAGTCACATCCTTTCATGTACCATCAAAATTAGTCTAAAGACCTGGAACTCATTTTTTCCATTTAATTTAAGATATTTTTCTTCTATTAATTCACCTTTCCTTCTTTTCTTGGGCTCCAATATAACAAAGCTACCTGCAAACAGTAGGTTCTATGGAGAAACCAAATTCATTTTCATTCAGGTCCTTCATTGTTATTCATTAATGCAATGTCTCTCTCTCCCTCTCTACTCTCTTTCTCTCTCCTAATATTCAAAACAAAATCAGGAGAAATAGAAATTTCCAGAACCTCTGGGAAAAAGACAAAGTCAGCAACTTCTCACAGCCAATGTAAACTTCTCACAAAAATTCTTCAATATCATGGGAAGTATTCTCTAAACAATTGTATAGTTGCAGTTTTTCAAACAATGTAAAATCCAGTGTAATCATTTATCTGGACTGGTAAACATATTGCAACACTCATGTGCCATTTTCTCAGTGGTACATATAAACAATTTACTCATCCAGATAAATAATTAAGAACTCATATAAAGAATTTAACAATTATTATTACTATTATTTACAATTGTTAGAAATAACATATAATAAAATGACTCTCATATATTGCCTTATAATTCCCCCTTCTCTGTAAAAGTCTCCCAATAGTTGTAATGTGAATTGCTCAGAAGCAATATGAAACCCCTAAATGTGGTATAGTATTATTGATATTGCAAAATATGTTGACCTCAGTCCCCTAAATCTGAACTGCTATCTACTCTGAACAGGATGCTAACAACTTAGATCCAGCGAATCTAATTGAGAACCATTAAATCTGGTACTAGCCAGAATGTATAAGTGTGTATGCATGTTTTTGTTTGTACATGTATCTGCACAGTCCCCCATCTCCAACCTTTCTAGCTAACTATTCCTTTCAAAAGATTCTGTTGCTGTGAATTAAAGTGGACCAGAATAGCTTCAGCTCTGAGATTTGCTCTCCAGAAAGAACTAACTGCAACCTGAAGAATATCAAGCTATGTATCAACTATTGGGTGTGAGCCCATCTACAATAGCACCTCTTTCTACAAATTCCAATGGAAGAGTAGGCTTAAAGAAGCACTTCCTTCTCCAAAACATGTTTTAAAGGCTTAAATACCAAGGTGACAGGTTCCTTAGAAACACAGTGATAGGGAGATGATATCAATCCTGAATACGAACAGCCTAAGTGTGCAATTATTTTACTAGGCCATAGAAGAATATCTATTGTAAATTGTCGCTTTTGTGAAAATATAGGGCAGGTTTTGCAATTTGGCATTCCAATTTTATTTCACTTATCTTGGTACTACACTTAATGAAGAGGTAAGATTTGTTAAATATAAAATTATAGTTATCCAACTGAAGGGAAGCCTGCTGCTTTCACGTGTTTCTACTTCTTGACGTATCTGACAAATGACCGAAAAACTCCCCACTATCATTAAGATAAAAGACAGCATAAAACTTCCAACGACAATTAATTACACACACACAAACACACAGATATTCCTCCCCACCCCCACCCCGGAAGAAAAGAAGTCTTACTGAATCAGTGGAAGGTGAAATAGTCAGGAGCCTCATTCTTCCCAGGGGTTTTCAGTAGAAAATGAGAACTGTTAATGGCTACAACTTGAAGTTTGACATACATTTTTTAAATCTCACTCCACCATATTCCACTGGTCATATGGCTACTCCCTTAGTTTCTACATCCTGGTTAATATTGTGATTTCAGAAAAAATAGGAAAGAGAAGGAGAGGGAAATTATGGTAATTATATACATCTGACATAAATTTTTTAATGACACATTTCTGTCCTTTCTAGATGATTCTGAAGAGAATTATGATGAGTGAAAAAAAGCCAATTCCCAAAAGGTTATGTACTGTATGGTTTCACTTACATGACATTCTTTAAATGACAATATCATATAAAGGATAACAGATTAGTGGTTGCCAGGGAAGGAGAGGGGTAGAGGTGGGAAGGAATGATGAGAATGGATGGGGTTGTATTAAAGGGCAATATGAGGGATACTTATAGTGATGGAAATGTTCTGTATGTTGACTGTATCAATATCAGTATCCTGGTTGTGATGTCACAATTTCACAACATATTACCACTGAGGCAAACTAGGTTAAGTATACATGGGATTTTCCTGTATTATATTTCATATAAATGGATATAAATAGACAATTATATAAAAATAAAAAGTTTAATATAAAATAAATTGTATTTATCCTACAAATGAGTAACATACAATGCAATTAAACAGCAATACTAATAAAGAGCATCAAAAATATGAAGAATTTTGGATAAATCTGATATACAGGATCTACACAGTGAACACAACACATAAATGCTAACATGAATTGAAGAAAAACTCACTAAATGAGAAGAGATCTTGTTCATGGTTTAATTCAGCAGTTGTAAGATGTCAACTCTCCCCAAATTCATGTATACATCCAAAGCATTTCCAGTCAAAATCTCTGTGGGCTTTTATGTAGAAATTAACAAGTTGAGTCTAAAATTCATATAAAAATGCAAAGGACTTAGAAAAGTTAAAAAATCAATATTATAAAGCTGTAAAAATCAAAACAGTATCGTATTGAAATAAATGTTAGACAAGCAGATTAATGGAATACAACAGAGTACAGAAACAGACCTACACATAAATAGACAACTGATTTTCAATAAAGGAAATTCAGGAGAGAAAAAATAGACTTTTCAACAAATAGTTATGGAATAATTGGACATTCATATGCAAAAAAAACCCTAACACATGTATAAAATGTGATGCAAAATGGATCACAGACCTGATCATAAACATAAAACTATGAAATTTATAGAAGAAAGCATAGAAAAAAAACTTCGAGACATTGATTTAGGTAAACACTTCTTATAGATGACACTGTGATAGGCAGAATTCTAGAATGCACCCACATCCCACTATCACTAAGACTTCAGGCCCCTGGTATACATAAATGTTTCCCCAGTTATCCAATCTTCAAATCCTACTTACTTTCTAGTCTATTCCAGTGTGGTTTTCATACTCATCACTTGACTGAAACCACTCTTGCCAAGATCACAGACAACCTTGTTGTTGAATCTAATGCATCATTTTTGTAAAAGTTATCCTAGAACCTTTTGATATTGTTGGCTACCACCTCCATTTCAAGGTATTATTCTCTCTTTCTTTCCATAAAACCATATTTGGCAGATTTTTCCCCTCTCCAATCTCTTTTGTGGGCTACTTTTACTATGCTCATCCCTTAAATGATTACTCACTTCTTTAGACTTCTGTTCTAAGCTCCTTTCTTGCCACCCTACATACTCTTCCTTGGTATTCTCAACTCAAATGACTTCAGTCACCACCCATATGTTGATGGCTCTCAAATTTTTATCTTTATCCCAAATTTTCCACTACACTCAACAGACATATATCTAGCTGCTTTATTAATAACTCCAAAGGGATAGCTCACTTGAAAAACTAAACCTTCATCACAGCCATTCCATAATTTTTCTCCTACTATGTTGCTTCTGGTTTTTTCCCTCATGTCTTTTCCTCCGTACTTGTGTAATGCAGAAAGCAGTCACTGTCTGATCTCATACTCTCTGTCCTAGCTGAGACCACCAAGTCTGTGACCACTAACACCAAAATCTCCTGAACCCAGCTTCACTGTCACAATGCTAGTCGAAGCTTATATTTATCTTTCATATACATTGCTATAACACCTTCCTAAATGATCACGAGCCTCCCCTGTTGCCTTTACACTCCATTCTGTCCTGCTATGCTGCGCACACTGTTAAGAGTAAACTTTGTAATCATGCACCTGGTTGTGCCACTTTGTTTAAAACCATCTAATGGTTTCTCATTGTAATCAATATTGAGTCTAATACATGGTTTTACAGTCATTGTTAAATTCTGCTTACTTCCCAAGTTTTATCTATTACTACTACCACCTTCAAACTCTCTGCTTCAGGAATGAATTTTAGTTCCTGAAGTTTCTGAGTTAGCTCTCAAATCTTTTCACATTCTGTTCCTTCTACAAAACCACATTCATTCCTCCACTCTTCTTTTTTCCTAACTACTACTTAGCCTTCGTGTCTCACCTATATTTTGACTTCCTCTAGGAAGCCTTCCCTGAAATCCAGGCTTCAATACTTTTCCTCCCTGTTTACATATTAATCTAAACTTCTATCTTCTTATTAGTCACACTTATTTGAATTTATTCTACATTCTACATTACAGTATAAGTTCCAAGATGGCATGGATCATGCACTTGCTTACCATTAAATCACTGAAGCTTAGCAAAATTATCTGACACATAGTAGATGCTGAATAAAATATTCCTGATGAAGGTAAAGGGGAAAGAAAAAGAGCAGGGGAAAGAAGGAAAAGCCTGAAGATCTAGTCCAGAAGAGTCACTCTCCTGTTAAAACCGTTCACTGGGCACAATGGCCTCAGAAGACAATCTAGCATTTGCTTGAAATAAAAACTTTGTTTTTTAACTCTTCCTATTGAGGGAAGGAATAATAGTTCCCTGCCCTCAAAACCTGTGCCTTTTCAATCCCTAATTCCTGCTCAAAAACTAAATTCTACCATCAGCTTGGTATTTACCAAGTCTGCTCAAAATAATGTGTTACAGAAGCCTCAATATCAGTTAGAAGTTGTGATATTCTTGGAAGAAAGTCAAGAACTTATTACTAGCAGTAGTTAATTCCAAATCACAGGTCAATTGCATGATGGCATGGGGGACACTGCTAAGTCTTCAGACATCATATGTTATTAATGTGAGATTTTCTTGTTTTTAAAAAAGTTGCAATTTTTTTTCTTCAATTTATTGCATTTTTCAGGATTTAAAAAAAATCATTATTTGCCTTTTATAAACTGCATATATGAGTCTCACAGGTTAATTTTATGTCACTTAAAATATTTTCTTTAATCAGTTTTTTAAATTTAGCACCATTAATTCCATTTCAAAGATTCTTATTAAAGGCACTAAGTGGAAAATATCTATGTCCAAATTCATAAAACAAATAATCAATTTTCCACTCTTCTCTTAAAGCATTTTCCAGTGTGCTGTGCTAAAGCTTTTTCATTGTAATTGATTTTATCAGATTTCTTCATATTTAATCTAGATTATTTGTGACCCTGACTCCATACTCAGTAATGCATTCCATTTCAGAGGTTCCCATTTTCTTGGGAATGTGTTGAGGTTACTTTTCAAAGTCCAAACTGGATCATAAACATGAGTAATGCCAGGCAGGCAAGGCAACACTCTAAGTATCAATATGACTCCCCAGTTGACATCAGATAACATATATTACTGCTCCTTATTATATTATCTCAAAATCCTACACAGCCTGTAATACAGCCCTAGGAGAAGGAGAAAAGAAAGCCAACTCCCAGTGCCTGTATAGGGGAAAAATCCTGTTAAAAACACTACTTTGCCTTATAAAATTGACCACAAGACCCAAATAATCAGTTTCACTGAACTCTGTACCTGAACTGACCAATTTCTGAGAGAAAAAGCAGACAAGAAGACCACAAGTTTTTTCAACTACTCTAATGAATTGTTTCTAAGTAATGAGGCAATCTTTCCATAGTTGATCTGATTGAGTAGTCCAGACAATCCAAGCATATCCATGGTGAACAGTCTTTTAGGCAGAACCGGGCAGATGCAATTTATATATCTTCTTGTATTCTACTAGCCAATACATATTACTCATTCCTGGTGTCTAAGGGGCTTTTCACTCTTTAAGAGAGTCATTGCTGGCTCTGCTCCCTCCCACTCCCAGCCTATCTCAGTCACCGCTTTTCTTTATGACATGTCTTCTTGTTTTGGTTCACACTTTTAAATTTCCCCAAACAGGATAATATACCAACTTATCCAGGTCAACATATTTCATTAAGAGACTCCAAGTTCAGTTAGGAAATAGTAATTCTAACGATCATATGAAATTTTAAGAATTTATACATAGGTAGCGTTGTGACGGCAAATGAAGACGAACATCCAGAGTTACATCTAAACTCGAATCCAAGATTGGTCACCTAACAACTGTAAAATTTTGAGCAAGTCACTTTTCTCAAAATTCATATTCTTCATAGTTAAAACAGAATAATAAAAGAGTTAATGTGAGAATAAATACAAACATATGGCATATGGTAAGTAATCAGTCATGGTTCCCGCCCTTCCTGTTTTGTAAACATATTTAGATTTGTAATTTTCAAAGCCCTTTACAAAGTACCATTAAGTCTTCCCCATTTTCTCTGGACAGTAGAAATGGTGTTTCCTCAGTGTATGTAACAACACACTACTACATTTGATACTGAGTCCTAACACATTGATGTATGCATTCAACAATGTAGCTTTATTATTTGTTGAGATTCCATTACTTGAGCTTTTCTTTTGGTCCTCCTGGCTCCTGTCATTTCCTTTCACACTGAATGATCCTGGCAGCATTAATGTTCTCCTGCAGTTCCAATCACCATGAAGGAACAATTTAGAGTCTAATAAATAAACAACCATTCAGCCACGCTCCTTTAGTTTTCATTCCTCTAAATATAGACAGTAGCAATAACTGAAATCTAAAAGCCAGAGCAAGGAAAATATGAGAATATTTCTGTGGCAATTTACTCAATTCTCCAATTATACAGATGTGCGCAAAAATCTCTAGATCTCAAAGCAAACTGGTCTCTACTTGAAGGTTTTGACTTAATTCAATGTTGTGAATGTGCTCATAGAAATATAAATCCTATGCAAGTACAGGAGTATAGGCCATGCATGGGATTTAGCATTTAGGGGGCAAGTATTATTGCTGGAAGATAATTCTCCCTGAGTTCATTAGATTTGTGCATATCTGATCAGAAATATTGAGAGCTTTTGTTCTAGACTATCTTTTTGAGGATATCTGTATAGCAAACAACTTTGGAAAATGAAGATGGTATTTTGCTTCGGGGCCGAGGGCAGATTTGCTTGCTGTCTAGGATAATAAAGATAATGTCTTCCTCCAGGTGGGGAGTTTAAAATATTGGGGTTTGCAAAGTTTGGGGCTTCTCAGCGGGGAAGCACACCCATGGCATGTGCAGCAGTCAGTTGAACCACTTCACATTACTCCCAAGGTAAATGACAGGCAATGGAAACAGATAAAAATATGGTCATGCTGCCTACCAAGCCATGAGTAATAACATCCTTTGTCTCTCACCCAGAAATCTCCTGTTTCCTTCCAGGCTCTATAAAACTGGCAGACTAAGTTGTTAGCTTGCAAGTGGGATGAAATCTTAGGCCTTTCACAGTACTTGAAAATTATGACAATGAAACTTCATAGGATATCTACAAACTTCTATTCATTTATTTACATTTTCATAAAATAAATGATAATCATAATATATACATACATATTATGAAGCTATTAATTATAGTAGGTTTAAATTGGGTAACAGTGATGCTGGGGTTCTTGTTTGCGGAGTCGAAGAATGAACTTAGCAAACAGTTAAGGTAGGAGAGCCAGGGCAGAGGCTTTTATTGAGAGATACAGTGAGAGGACAGAGCTCCTGGCTCACGCCAGGAGAGGACAAGAGAGCCCGTGATGGTGCACTGTCTAGGGGTTTTATAGGCAATTGAGGATTTTTCGAGAACATCAAAAAAAAGGCTTAGGGGTGTGGACTTGTACCACCTGCCCTTGTCCTGAAGGTGGGCTGGGTCGTAGTCTGATTGCTAGGGCTGTTTACAGTGAAGTCACGGGTTATGCTGATACCCTTGCAGAACACTCAAACATTCCAGGCCAAGTTGCTCCTGGCCTTTTGACATTTAGCTGATCTCACTGAAGATGTCTATATCTTTACCCTAGAGAATTAGTGTGACCTTGACTTTGCATAATGCTTAGCACAGAGTTTCAGTAGGGACTTCTTCGCCCATTGTTACATTGCTCTGACAGTAAATATTCTGCCCTGCTTTCCTCAGAGGCCCTCACCCTACTCTGACTACACCCATGGTCCCTGTCTCAACAGCTTGGAAGTTATTTTAAAACTGTAGAGCACTGCACAGATTAGATAACAGCCATCACTGCCATCTCATTTTCCCTATTATTAAAAGCATTTTGACTTCCTTAGCCCCGACTCATTCCTCACTCTCCAATAGCCAATGAATAACTTAATTTGCTACTGGACTTTTTTTCATTTAGTAACTCATTTAACTCTTACCTTATTTACTCTAATAGCCTCCGCTATAGTCTCCCCACCTCCTTGTAGAGCCCTCATTCATTCTGTACCATTAAAGTCAGATGAACTTTATAAAACATGAAGCTGATCACGTCCCTTTCCTGCCTAAACCTTCAATGGTTTCCCATTATCCTTAGGATAAGGCTCAAACTCACAAACTAACTCGTAAGAAACTTTATGATTTGGTCCCTGCTCCTCTCCCACACCTCACACATCCTATTCATGCCAGTGCACCATATATTCCTGTTGTACTGGAGTGCTTTCAGTTCCTTAAAAATGTTATTTTCTTTTTCAACTTTGGAACTTGGCATATACTGTTCCACCTGCCCTGAACTCCTTCCCAAGTTGCAAGCCCTTGTTCATTTATCTAACTTCTGCTATTTCTTTAGGCTTCAACCTAGGAGGAAAAATCAGCTGTAAAGTCTACTCTTAAATAAATAACACAGACACACACACACACACAACCTTACATGTGGAATTGTTGGGGAAAGCGTTGTGTATTTTCCTTGGTCCTTGTCTCGGCCACAACAAATTGAAGGGCAGAGACACAGTAGTGAAGCAGAGTAAAAGTTTTATTTAAAGTTACTTACTTAAAGAGAGAAAGTGTGCAGGCAACCTCAGGGAGAACAGGCACCCTGAAAGGTTGGGGAACAGGCACCCTGAAAGGTTGGAGAAAGAGAGAAAGTCTACACACTTAAAAGTGTGGGTGACCTCACAAAGAGGAGTGCCCTGAAAGTTTAGGGGTGCCCCCTTTTAAGATTTTTCAGGAATGACAAAGGGCTGGGGGTGCAGACTTGTTAAGTGGTCTAAAAATTTTTATCTGTGATGAGGCATTAAGTTTCTTATCAGTCCTCTGGGTAATTCTGCAAAATTAAAATAAGAAATTTACTGCTCTGGTCCCCTCCCAGGATAGCAACTTCCTGTTTTGGGAGCATATCAATTAAGACTGCCTGCCCAGCCCCCAAGGTGGGCTGAGCTATTGTCTGTTTGCTAAAGAGTAAGTTAAGAATCTTACTTCTTAACTTCCTGGTTTTTAAAATGCAATATTATCGTTAAGATGGAATCCTTCCTGCCTTTTACTATGTTGTTTACAGCTGGGCCTGCTTGCTAAATTAGTTGCCCAGGTTGCCAATTACTTGATCAGGGCTGAAGGAGAAAAAAACAGCATAAAGGTAAAGTTAAAAAATAAGCTGAACCTACATGATTAACACAATAAAGACATGGGCTGTGCTGAGGTACCCTCCTTTATCTGGGGAATATTCAAACATTCCAGCCAAGTTACTCCTGGCTTTTTTAGCTTTAACTGATTAACTCATTAACTCTGGGTCTTTTTTAGTGGGCTTTCCTAGCCTTATCCTCTTTCCACCCCACTCCTATCTACTTTCCTGCCTAACAGGATGAACTGCTCTGGATGCATGTACTTGTTTCTTCCTCTCTGTTAGTGGTGACTTCAGTCATCACCAGCAGGTGTTTGTTTTTTTTCTGAGCTCATAGATACCGAGAATAGATCAGTGGCTGCCAGAGGCAGGGGTTAGGGAGTGGGTAAAATGGGTGAAGGGAGCCAAAGGTACAAACTGCCAGTTACACAACATAGTAAGGCATGGGGATGTAATGGACAGCATAGTGACAGCATTATGCAACATGTACAGTATGTAACAATACGGTATTACATATTTGAAAGTTGGTAAGAGAGTAGATCTTAAAAGTTCTCATCACAAGAAAAAACTGATAACTGTGTATAGTAATAGACATTAACTAGACTAACTGTGATGGTCATTTCAGAATGAATATTAAGTCATTGTGTTGTACACCTGAAACTAATATAATGTTATTTATAAATTAAACCTCAGACGTTTTTAAAAAGACTTTTTTTCACAGCAATAATAATGCCACATCACTGCTACTTAGTGATTTTACTATGATTACATCCCACCAAACATTTATCAAGAGCTGTCTAATCTGAAATCATGCACTGCACTTCCTGTCAGGAGTGTTTGTTGCTCTTGAGGTGTCAAAGTAAGAAAATGCTATCTTCCTTTATAAAGCTTTTTATTATTTTGAAAACCAAGCACAATAAGCCTATTAGAATAAGAAAGAGTATTCTACAAGACTGATCTGTGCTGACACTTTCCTAGTGTCTTGATGCTATTCTGAAGTACAGCACCCTTGACCTCAGCATCTTCAGGAAACTTTAACAAACAAGATTATCTTTCTAGGAACATTGCCGAAGACAAGTCTTATGTAACCCCTGTCTCAACAGATAGGCTTTGTTTTCTTTCCTGTGAGCTTTGTACTCAGACCCCAGTTGATGAGAAAAGACAGAGACACATTACTCAAAATCCCTCTAAATCCTGCCACCTCCCCTCCAGATAAATTCTCATTAAGAGATGCCTTATCAGTGGGTCCCATCACATAAGATGACCAACATTTCTTCAGCCACGATTGTGAGCTGAGGGTACTAACTGTTTAATGAACCTGAGAATTCAGCACACAGCAAGGAGAAATGTTTAGCTGTCAGACACTAACATTTCCTACTGAGCAAAAGAAAAATAAATATTTTTCTTTTACAAGAGAAGCACATTCTTAAATTCCCAAACCACATTTAACTACAGATGTAGAAATAACAGGGAATTTACATAACTTCTATGAATGACCACATCTTCTTTCAGTTTGGTAAAGATTCAAAATAACAACAAAGTGATAGAAGAAAAAGACTAGAATTGAAGATCATTCAAACCATTATCTGCACTAATGATAGGGAGCACTGGTGCTGAAAATAAAAGACTGAAGATAATCCAATAAATATCCTAGTTATTTCAAATCCATGTCAAGCTGGAGGTAAATAGTAGGCTAACATAAGATAAGCACTTAAACATCTATTTATCTTTACGGAGGGTTTTGTTTTATTTACCAAATGGTCACTGAATAGATAAACTGAATAAATTATGAGGCAGAGAACTGTACCAAATTAATGATGGGAGAAAATAAAAACCCTGGAAAATCAGAATGTAATGGATTTCATCTGTTCACCAGCTAATGTAACAAATGCATGCCTGAATACAGAGGGCTGACCTTCGTTTTAGTTTAAACTTTTTGAGCTTCAGACCAAATAACACTGACTCAGCTTGATTTGCCATCCTTAACATTGTAATGGTCTAGCTGAAATGTTTAGAATCCTTCCTGTGTTTCAAAATGAAAGGAAGTTCAGGCCCATATGTTTCTGATTCATTTAGACTGATTGATTGAAACATACTTCCTCCTCTTGTGACACTTTATACACAAAGAGTCCTTGGATTACTTTGATGAGCCAAATTAACATGTTCCCCTTTGTATAAACAGGAAATCCTATTTTTTATCAATAAACAACTCATAGATGATATTAAGAAAACATCTCAGGCTTACGTGAAGATTACACTCTTACCTCCCCAATATATTCTATGCCCACTAGCACACAGTCTCAACACAACACTGCTCAACTTCCTACTAAGCCAGAAATTCTTATCATCATCTAACGGATTACTTCATAACTTAAACCACAATTGCTCTTACTTATATTAAAGAGCCCATTGCCTGACAAATCATTATATTAAATTTGTACACTTTTTATCTTGAAAGATAAAGAGAATGCTGTCCTTTGGCAAAGAGAACAGAAGGCTGAATTTTTTTCTTTTTTGGGCAAGTGAAGTGCGAAGGTGTCCATGAGTTTACCAGTAAAAGGAAAGCGAGCAAGATGAAGACTATGAAAAACATGCCAAAATACTGCGAAGATAGAGGCTTCACATAGCACGGTAGATGGCAAAAGTTACAATTTTCCAGATTCTTTTTAGATATAGCTGCTGCTATAGATGTCAAAGGAAATTTGTGTTGGGGGGACTAAAATTGCAGTATTTTCAGAATCTCTCATGTGGCCTTAGTGCATCTCCATATCAATAGGTATTTCCAAGGCGAGGAGAGAAGTAGTCCGTCTCCATATCAATAGGTGATTACAAGGGGGAGCAAGGGCGTATCTGGAACAGAGAGGTTGGGTGGGGTCCCTTTTGGCTGGGTTGGGAGAGACACAAGTGAGCAGAACTTAACGACTGCTTGTCAGCAATAAACAGGTTTCTCCCACTTTACTTCTCCCTTTGACTCATTTCAGTTTCAGAGGTAATTTGCTGCGGGTTGGGAGGGAGATTTTCCCCCTGGAGTTACAGTGTGCAACCATCAGGGAGTCAATTCTTATTCTGATTATTCATTTATTTAATTCTGAAATTGTTGTAGCCTTTATAGTCTCCATTTTCATAAATTTTTCCTATGCGTGCATGGTGTTCGTTTAATATAAAATATAAAGTCAGTTGGAAACTAATTTCATTACCTCTCAAAGAAATCTTAATGAATTTGTCATAATCTGCATGATATTATATTGACTAATGGGTTCACTGCTTTACTAGTTTTACTCAGGTAAGAAATAACTTAACAACTTTTTTAAATTACTCTTTTTGATTTTTCTGATTGCAAAAGTAAAACAAGCATTTGGTTAAATACTTAAAAAAAATACAAGTGGATAAAAACTGAAATTTCCTTGCAATTCCACCTTATCCCAACAACAGAAGATAACTCCCTCCAATCTGAAAGTATTTAATCTTAACATTCATGATCATTTAAAAAATAGCAGATTTCTACAAGTGCACCATGTCATATACATAACTTCCCTAATAGCTTCAAGCATGCAGTGTGCACTGGTGACATATATTAAATATTAAAGAGAATATACAGCATTTTTGCACTGCTTAGGCACACAGTAAACATCAGTCTATTTATACAGATCATGTAAGCATTAAAAAACCCACAAAATGTTCATATGTGTGTATGTACATACATAAACACACATACATATGCACCTGTTTGATATAAATAAGCATTTAAATGAATTCAGATCCTCAGTTAATCAGACATTATCCCAAACTGCTTCCCTCAGCTATACTGTACCTCTTTTCTACACAAATATTCCAACAAGAGGAAAGTATGACTAGTCTCAATGCTAATTGTATAGAGTATTTAAACACACCAGGTCCAAATTCAACAATAATTCAAAATTAAACAAATTTCTCCTTACTTTCTGGGATCTAGAGCTCTCTTAGACAGTAATTAAACTTGTGTGTCTAAGGCTAACTAGTACAACACAGACTGCAACATGGTACACTGTTTCTTCCAAAAATAGTTTTGTTAGTAAACACATAACGATACATACAGATGTTAAATACACAACCACTTATACTATTTAATGGATGACAAAAAAAATCTTTCCCTTAGTCCTTACTGCCATATCCATTTGGATGCACTGATTTACAAATGTCCTCTGCATATACTAATTTCCAGCCTTAGGCCCTGGAAATTCTGTATCTCCCTTGCTAGTCTCCACATCTGTTACATAAATGCTTCTAATCAAATTGTCAGCTGCTCAGTCTTTGCTATTTAAATATTGAGAATATCGAAATGAATAAGGCACATAAGCTGCACTTAAGGAGCACACAGCCTTTTGGAAAGATAGGTAGTATAGACGTAATATACAGTAGTCCCCCTTTTATCCAAGGGGGATACCTTCCAACCTCCAGTGGATGCCTGAAAGCATGGATAGTAGAGAACCCTATATATACTATGTTTTTACCTATACATACATACTGATGATAAAGTTTAATTTATAAATTAGGCAGTTTTACTTTGACATTAACAACAGTAATAATAAAGTAGTACAATTATAATATACTGTAATAAAAGTTATATGAATGTGGTCTCTCTCAAAATATCTTATGGTACTATACTCACTCTTCTTGTGATGATTTGAAATGATAAAATGCCTATGTGAATGAAGTAAGGTGAATGACATGCATCATGACATAGTGTTAAGCTATTAATGACCTGAGATACTTCAGAAAAAGGTTCATCTGCTTCTGGACTCCAGTTGATGAGGGGTACCCGAAGCTACAGTAAGTAATGCCACAGATGAGAAGGGACTACTATAGTTTAAATATGTATCAGGATAGAGGGAAAAGCAGGTGCTATGGAACCACAAAGTTGGTGCATTAATTCACATAAAAATGTAGGGGCTCAATGAGACTTATCAAAGGAAGTGTCATGACTCAACTAATTACTGAATTCCGAAAGACTATTATAGACAGAATATGTGTAAAGGTATAGAAATTTTAAAAATATGACGCAATAAAAGTGTACCTTGCTATGGCTATAGTGAGATCATGGCTGAGACCAGATCACATAGGGTCTTGTGTATCATGCTAAAGTGATTGTATTTAATCCTGAAGACAACTAAGCTAGGCTTTTCTCCATATTGTCTCAACATCCAGCAAGCTATCTTGGGCTTTCTCCCATGACGGTACAGTGCTCCAAGAAAGGGTAAAGCTGCAAGGACCAGAAGTGAACCAACACCACGTCCACCAAAGAAAGTCACAAGGCTAGTCCAGATTCAAAGGAAAGGGAAATAAACTCCACCTCATGATGGGAAGAGTAACAAAAAATTTTTAGCCATTTGTAATCCACCACAGTTAGGGAAAGAAAGAAATGGCTCCTTAATAACGTCATTGTTGGGTACTGATATTAATCACTGAGCTAGAGCTTACTGTGAGAAAAGAGATTTGGGGAAAAGATAATGTGTCATTTTTATTACATGCTTACTTTCAGAGGTATAAAAAACATCCAAGTGGAAATGTATATGGAGAGAAATACATACATCTAGAGTTGAGGATTTCCAAAATAGAGATACTGATTTACAAAGCATCAACTTACAAGTAGTAGAGGTATAGCTGAAATGGAAAAGTAAACTGCCCAGGGAGAGTGTATAGATCAAGAAGGGAAGAAGTTGAAGACAGAATTTTTGACAGCACTAGTGTTTAAAACATAGCCAAGTAAGAAGAAAAAGAAGGAAGGAATAGAAAATAAGAAGAAAACAAGTGTGAAATGCAGAAGCCAAAAACAAAAAAGGCTTTTTGAGAAGGCAGGAATAGTCAACACTTTCAAATCCTTTACAGAGATTAAGTAAGATAAGCACTAAAAATGTATTCATTAGTTCATTAACTAGGAAGAGGGAAACATTCCAGAAGCCATTCCTCACTATGATTCTAGTGATTTCCCAAGAGACCATTATATGGTACACAGAGACCAAATTCTATGATACAGAGAAGTCATGGAGGTCATTCTCATTATGAACCTACCACACTTAACTACTACTGAACACAACTGTTTACACTTGAACACAATCATTTCAGCCTATCCTGTGCATATTAAAAATAGATATTTGGGCAAGGGAGGTTTTTAATAAAGAACATAATCTACTAGGAACATACATCCAAAACATTTTGGTAACAAAGAAATCACTTGCTGATATAGAAAATAGAATTTAGATATACTCACTTGTAAATCAGAAAAATCTTCCTTGAAACATTCTACAGACTTCTTACAGAACTATAGAGTTCAAGGGGAGAGAGAGAAAAGATGAATCAAAGACTTCTTTTTAGATTATATGAAAACCTGGAAAGGCTTCAAGAAGAACCCACAATCTAGAATCTGAGATAGTAAAGAAGATGAATCTTTGGTAAAGTATATGATTTACTATTAAATTAAGGCAGGAGAATAGATAAAAGAGGGAAGTAGGAGAGTGTTCTGAGCGCGCACAACAAACATCAAGGAGAAGCTCTGATTCAGAACCTCAAAATCTGAGACTGCACCTCAGATAGAACTTAGACCATATGTGAAGCAACCATGGGAGAAGAATCAAAACTCAGAATGGGTGTGAGAATAGTCTTTGCATTGGAAAGCTTAGAAGTGGTCACTAAGAAGAAGAAATGGGAAACATGCGGCAAGAAAGAAAGACTTTAACAGGACACACAAAATTTTAAATGAAATAATAACAACAGAATTTCATAGATTTCAGAAAAATAACAATAGAATTTCTTAGTATGAACTAGATCTGTTACATAGAACATTTCTAAATTTCAACACTCTTCTTGTAAAGTAGATAGCATGATTTACATTTTATAAAGGAAAATACTGAGGCTGAGATCTTAAGTAATCTGTTATACAGCAAGCAAATTTGTGGAGTCAAAAGTTGAACAAATATCTGAATCTATGGCTACTCTCTTTCTACTGTACATCAGCTGTCCTTTTTGTATAAGAGTGCTGATATTTGAAGAATGCTGGTAAGAATATTGGAAGACTAGAGATATATTAATGTTCCCTAATTTTCATTAAAGGAAAAAGATAGGTGTGAGACAGAAGTTCAATTTGATCATTTAAAAGATGGCTTTATAAACGCTTTTCTAGGATTTCACATGGATTCATGAAGGACAAGTTATTCCAAAGTACTTTGATTTGCCTTTTTGCTAGGGTTTATAATCAGTGAAAATATTGCAAGCATACTATATCTGGCCTTCAACAGAGCATCTGACAAATCCTGTCTCAATATCCTTAATGCAAAAAAGATAGCAAAGTATGGACTACATGCTGGTAGGGTAAGACTAATTTCTATTTGAGACATAAAAATTTGGTTAAAGGTGAAACAGTGTCAGCTTAGAACTTCAGCAATATTCTATGGCCACTTTAATTCAAAATTATTGTTAATTATCTGGAAATAAATTTTGAAGTTTGGCTTACCAATTTTGTCAATGATAGGGAACTCAAATGAGAGTGAACACATCAGATGACAACAATAGGGAGCAAAACTATTAACAAGATGAATTATTCCTAGGGTTATTGCAGAATCTTGCCTTTGGGTCTAAATAATAAAGTTTTCAAGTAAAGACTGGGAAAATCATGATTCTGAGCCACATGTCAACAAAATAAGGTTTGGGTGGACTGACTACACATTTGCTATGAGACAGTTTTGTAATATAGCTACTTAAAAATGGATGCAATTATGAGATGCGATGAATATAATAAGTGAAAAAAAAAAGATTATTGGCCTCTTCCACTGTGGGATACCAGACAAACCACCAGGGTGTTCTGGGCTAGGTCCTTGCTGGACTGCACAGTGGCAGACCCTTCACCCAAAGGAGGCTTAGCAAGATGGTGAGGGAGGCAAAAGCGTATCATGTGAAGCACAACGGAAGGAACTAGAGAGACTGAGCCTAGAAAAGAAAAGGATTATGAGTGGCTTCAAATATCTGTTGCATTGTTACACACACGAGAAAACAAGATCTGTTCCAGTTTCCTTCTATGAATAATGGACAGAGTTAGGAGAATGCAGATTTTGGCCCTACAAACTACTTTTGAGTAAAGAGAGATGTCCACAGTTGAAGTCAGGTAAATGCACAGATGAGTTTCTTGCCACCACAGGTGATCAAGTAGAGACTGACGAACCACTCGGAATGTTGAGTCCAAGAGCCTTGAAAGAATGACTCAGATACAGTCTAGTCCAACACTCATTATACATGTAGAGAGACTAACTGAGAAAGGAAAGTAACCTGTCCATGGTTCACAGGCAGTACTTAAATCCAGGTGCCCTGACTCTAAATCGAAGGCTCTTCATACTACATATATGGCAAATCATGGGGATTTCATTATCTGATGGGGGTTTATACTACATGCCTACAGAAGCCTCTTCCAGAATGAAGATTTTCTTGGGCTTAGATAAAACTTTTACTAGAGAGAGAGGTGGTAGGAAAAAAGTCCCCAAAGTGGAGCAACCCTAGAAGAAGACCAATTTTGTAACTGTGACATATTAAAAAGATACTCCCTCCTTCCCTCAAATGTGGCCTATGCTGTTACACAAATTTGTCAGGAAATGCTAAAGGAGGTCATTTCTTAACCTGTATCACTTTCTCATGCTCATTTACACCACTGTATGCAGCCCAAATTATCTGTTTTGTATGGGCTGAGAAATTTTTATCCAAACTCCTGTCACGAACTTCACTGTGAGACTTTGGTAACATCTTTTCCCTAACTGAATTTCAATTACCTCATCTATTCAGTGAGAAAACTGGACTAAATAAACTCTGATGGCTCTTCCAGGTCTGACATCTGATAATTCTACATCAAACGGCTTTCCATTCTGTTGAGAAAATCAAGTCATGTAACAATTTACTGCAATTCAAAATCACCTAATCATTCATATGTATAGAGAGAGAACCTTAATATTGCACTCACCTATTTATTCTCAGTTGTAGTTCTCATCTATGAGTTGGCATATGGCCTGATGAAAATACCATATAATCAGTATGATAAGTACATTTTATAAAAATGACATGGAGAATAGGACTAACATTTACACCAATCATGTTATAATTGGATTCTAATGGATGGAGTTGTTACAATTCCTTTGACACAACTTGACCTAAAATACACCTAGGTCTGTATTCGCAAGCAATGTTACCCTAAGAGTCTACTTTCTTTGACTTAAGCTTGATTTTGGAACAGAAAATCTCTTAGAAGTCAGTATCTATATAGAAATTAGTCCTGACATTCCTCCTTGAAGGTTACATTTGCTGTGTCTGTATTCCACACTGAAAAACTGAAGTAAATGCTACACGGAACCCATGTGGTTTCATGGACTGATATCAGCCCAGTACTGAGGGTCATATACTTTTATAGCAAAAAGATAAGCTTTACCTTGAATGCTATTAAAGCCTCATAACTTTTTTGGTTAACTCCTCAAATATTTTTCAACAGCACCCCAACACTTCTATCCCACCTGCTTTATTCCAGGTCCTCAGTTTGGTTGCCTGGAGGATCCCACTTTTACCTTCTTTATTAGCTTCCCTGCTTCTAGTCTTGTCCCCTTCTACACTGTAACCACAATGATGTGTGTAAAATTAAGTATAGCTATGTTTAAAAACTCCCCATCAGCCATGGGCTAAATCTAATTCCTTACATATGCATCCATTTTAAAAGAATGAGATTGATTTGTATGTGTGAACACAGGAAAATGACCGATATATATTGTTAGTTGAAAAAGTAAATTACAAAAAAGGCATGATATGATCCTGTTTGTACGTGTATTTTACTAAGGATATGGCTATCTCTCAGATTTAGTTAGACAGATAGATAGATAGATGCAACATATACATATGTACTTATATATACATATATAACATCCCTTGATCCTCTAATGTAAAACTCCAATAAAAGACAGACAAACCCTAAACCCAGAGGTATGTGGAGTTGTAGGGTGATGCTCTAAATGCAGCAATAGGAATCATTCAGTGGGCCATGGAAAACAAGAAAATGAAAAATTGACAATATGGATTTCTCAAAAAAAAAGAAAAAGAAATTATCCAAAGACATACAAGTTCTCATGTCACCATTAAAATGTAGGTCGGGATTTCAAATCCTGGCCAATATGGAATATTGAGCAAACACAGAAGTCTCTATCTGAGGGTTCTGAAAAGTAAACAGTAGGTGGGGGTTTGGGGACTGTAGTCACACCTTAAATAATGGTAAACTTCACAGATGTTTTTGTCTCCTTTGTATCCTGAGTTTGACCTGAGAGAAGGTGTAAATGCAGAATCAGGTAGAGAGCACTGAACACAAAAAGTCCAGGAGAAACTCATTTACAGCCAGACGACCTGAAAGGGAAAACTCTGAAAGCTAGAGAATGTGGAATAATCCTATTATTTCTTTTTTAAGATTTTTTTTTTTAAAAATAACCTTTTTAGAGCTGTTTTAGATTACAGTATTATGAATATTACAGAGAATTCTCATACATCTGAAGCCCACACTATTATTAGCATCTGACTATTATTATGGAATATTTGTCATAATAATGAACCAATATTGATATATTTTTTATTAAAGTATCACTGATATACAGTCTTATGATGGTTTCACATAAATGACACAGTGGTTTCAACATTTATCCATGTGATCAAGTCCCCACCCCCTCTATTGTGGTCACTTTCTATACTGATACATTATTTTTAATTAAAGTCCATACTGTATTAGGATTTCCTCAGTTTTCCTCCATTCTTTTTCTATCCAGGAACCTATGCAGGGTACCATATTACATATAGATGTCATGTCTTTCTAGGTTCCTCTTGGCTGTGAATTTCTCAAACATTTCTCTTTTCTGATGATCTTGACAAACCTAAGGAATTATTGGTCAGATATGTTTGTACAATGTCCTTCCATTGAGATTTAGCTAATGCTTTTCATATGACTAGTCTGACATGATATGTTTTGGGGAAAAAGATCATAGAGTAAGTAGCCATTCACACATATCATTCTATCAAGTGAACACACTATCAATATGACTTACCACTGTTGAAGTTAATCTTGATCATCTGTCTTAAGGCAGTGTTTATGAGGTTTCTTCACTGTCAACACTACTTTTCCCTTCCCTTTACATAATGCACTTCTTGGAAGAAAGTCATGTACAATGCAAACAGTAAATGGAGAATTATTCTCTACCTTCTTAACAGCAGAGTATCTACATCAATTATTTGGGATATTTTTGCATGGGATATTTAGTTCCACTCCTGCATTCATTTATCTACTCAATCGTTTATTCATATCAATTTGATTAATGAATATTTATTTCATTCTTTAAGCTATAATCTAATACTATTTTATTTATTTTATTGTTAAAATTATCCAGCTTTGGCAATTTGAAGCCCTATTAGTTGGCTCCTGAAATTCTTTGCCATACTCCACCATTGTGTTTTGGTTCTTTTATTTTTTGGAGGGGCACACTTTCTGAATTTTCTGGCATTACAAGATGTTCCAACCCCATTTTGTGTATTTCCTGCCCCAGCCCTACAATCAGTCATTTCTAAAAGGATCTCTGGTTCATTTTATTAAAGAATGATATTAGAAAACAAGGCCTGATTGCTAGGTATGCTCATTGGTACTATATTGCTGTTGCTTCTATGCTTTCTCAACTGACAGAGCACAAAAGCACATGTATGCATACTAACTCATGTATATACATATGTCTGTAAATACTTTGCTCTCTTTCTCTCTCCTGTATATATATATATATATATATATATATATATATACACACACACACATATATACACACACACACATACATAATTATATTTGTATCTTAAGCTAAACACGTCTTCATATGGATGTCTCCAACTCTAATCCATTAATACATGGATCATTCTATCCTCCTCCCCTTACTTATCTGTAAGCTTCCATGCCAACAGTAATAAAATAGCTCCCACCACCTACCATACACTTATGTAACTGTCTCATTCTAGTATACATGTATAGTGGTTTCAAAGTGGTCAACCCATATTCCTTTGGGAAACAAGTTTATCAACTAGAGTGCAGTGCATACATAAAATTCTTTAAGTCTTTTGCCTTACAAACTCCATCCATTTTTTAAATTACTATGTTATCACCTTGTTCCCCCACTCTGTTCAGTTGTTTCATACATTTGTGATACATTTAGATTCTTTTGTCATATTCTGCAATCCATCTTGGGATCATACACCTTCTTAAATGATTTCTTCAATTTGCATATATTAAGGTTCACTATTAAAAGTTTTCTGAACCAGTTTGATATAGGCATACTGTCAAGTAGCTATCATTATAGCATCAAGCAGAATAATTTCACTGCCCTAATATAATCTTGTGCTTTACCTTTTCAACCCTTCCCAAAATCATCTGGCAACCACTGTCTTTTCTAATAGTTCCACAGTTTGCCTTTTCCAGAAATTATACAATTGGTATTAAACAGTATGTAGTGTTCACAATGGATTCGTTCACCTACAAATATGCATATAAGGTTCCTCCATGCCATTTTGTGGCTTAATAGCTCATTTTTTATTCACTGAATAATATTGCATTGGGTGGATGGACCATAGTTTGTTTATCCATTCAACTACTGAGGGACATTTTGGTTGCTTGACATTTTCGTGATAATGAATAAGTCAGCTATGAACATTCATGTGCAGGTTTCTGTGTAGGCATAAGTTTCAACTAATTTGGGTAAATGCTAAAAAGTATGACTGATGAATGATACAGTAAGGCTATGTATAGCTTTGTAAGAAGCTACAAACATATCTTCCAAAGTGATTGCACCATTTTGTACTCCCATTAGCAATAATGAAAGTTCTTACTGCTCTGCATCATCATCAGCAGTTGGTATTGTCAGTTTGTTGGATTTTTGCCATCTTAATAGGTGTGTAGCAGTATTCCAATATTACATTGCTCTCATCCCCATCATTTAACTACCTTTTATCTCCCTTTTCTCTCTTAGCCTGGCTCTGGTGACATCCAAAGGGCCTCCATTGCACTGCTATAGTAGCAGCAGCCACATCATTTAAAATCCTTAGGGATGGCCTCTCTTGACATAAGAACCAGGAAAAGGGGTCATGTTGTTCAAAGAGCGTGAAAAGCATGCCTATTGCTTTTTTCTTACTCTTTTCTTTCTTATCACTTCATTCTAAATGCAGCACAGTTGAGAGGAACTGAACAACAGCACAGTGAGGCTAAAACCTGAAAAGAAACCTACCTCATTGGCCAAAGGAACAGGGAGAAAGTGGTCCCAGGTTACTGGAGAATATGGTGAGAATCCCTATAAGAAGAGAGCTGGAATAGGATGTCCCGTAATTCTGTGTAGGAACTAACTTTAAGTTACAAGCTCACTCCAGTCTGTGCACACACAAAAAAAGACATAAAGAAACACTGCAAAAGGAGATAAAGGGCACAAAAATTCTCCATCATAATACGTTAGTCACAGGGATGGTAGTACAGCATGGAGAATATAGCCAATAAGCTATCACATCTTCCTAGGTTAACAGATAGTAACCACACCAGGTGGGACGAGTATTTAATAATATAGGTAACTGTTGAACTGGTGGGTTCTATACTTGAAACCAATATAATATTGATTATTAACTATACTTTATATAAAAAAAGAAACACTGAAGAGGCTATGATAACTAAAATATGATATAAACCAACCCTCAAGCCCCAGTGTAATTGTTGAGTGTTAAGACTCAATCAACATAGCAAAAGGTTAGAAAAATGAACTGACTTTGAAATCACCATTCATAGGAAGTGACAGAACTTGCAGTCTGAACATAACTATGTTCATTAGATACTAAAATAAACAAAAGCAACATTCTCCAAAGAATTTTACTAGGATCTATAGTCTCATAATATTCATAACTCTAAGAATAAAACCCAAAAGAACTTGACATTAAAACAACACAGAGGAAAATCTGCCCAATTCTCAAGGGAAAGGATGATAAAAACTTGCCGTTCTTAAAATGAAATAGATGTTAGTTTTTAATAAATACATTAAAGCAGTTATAATCACCCATAAAGAATTAAGGTGAACACTCTTGAAATAAAAGAAACAACAGAAGTTCTAAGAATCATATTATGATGAAGAACCAAATGGGAATTTTTAAACTGAAAAATACAGTATCCAAAATAAAAACATCACTGGGGTAGGCTCAAAAATGGAATAGAGATGACAAGAGGAAATAGTAAGTAGGGAATTAATTAACCAGAATAAAAGAGAGAGACATATTAACAAAATGAACACAGTTGCAGGTACCTGCAGGACAATATCAAAAGACCTAATGGCCTTTCATGTCAATGGAGTGCCTGAATAAGAGGAGAAAAGGATTGGTACATAAAATACACTTAAATAACACAACAGTTTAAAATTTCTAAAATTTGATGAAAGACATAAATGTATAGATTCAAGAAATATAGCACACTACAAAAAGGATAAGCTTAAAGGAAACCATGCACAAATACATGATAATCAACACTTATGAAGACAAAACAGGATTGAAGATGGTGGCATAAGAGGTGAGTCAGAGACCTCCTCCTAAAACCACATATAATATGAAAATAAAATTAATACAACTAATCCTGAAAGAGCAACAGGAAAGAAGGCTGCACCAGACTGCATACACTTGGAGGAAAGAACAGATCTCATGGAACAGGGTAACATACTAAAGCCATGACCCTGCAGAACCCAAGCCCTTTCCCCAACACAGTTCACCCACAGGAGGAAGAGAAACAGCAGGGAGGGAGTGGAGGCCTGGGACTGGTGAACACCTAGCCCTGGAGATATGCTCTGGGAGCACAAACCCATATTCCATTGGAACTCTGGTGATTAGCAGGGTTGGAAAGCTAAGAGAGCTGAAATACCTGGAGACACTGAGATTCCAGCTGCTTGTGGAAAACAGGGATCTATATCTGGCTGATCTGGCAGGGCAGTCTGAGGGATTTCCTAAAAGCAAGAGGGCTGCTAAAGGGGCAAGGACTGCACAGAGCTTACTGCTCAGGAGAAAGGACAGGTAAACAAAAATGTCCAGGTGCACTCTGGCCAGCAGGTTGCAAACTTTCCTGATCTTTAGGTGTTCCATCCCCCTGGCAGGCTACACAGCACCAAGGTCCCCAACCATGATACACAGCCTGCTGCGCCTTTCTCCTGGCCAGCCCGCACCTGGCTCTCAAACCGGCAAACCCTGCCCTGGTGTCAGGCCAGCCAGAGGGAAGGCCTGCCTATAGCAGCTACAAACGCAAACCATAGAGGCATACACCTGTGTGTTGGGCCCACTGGCTCTGGTGGTGAAGACGGACATAGCAGCCAAGAAGCAGGAAACAGCTCTTTACTCACCAAAGGCACCATCACCACTCCCCTGCAATCCTCGATAGCACTCCAGAGGCTGAAAAGCTCCAGAGAGTAGAGCTTCTGGGCACTAGAGGGCACCACATATAAATATGAAATGACAAAGGAACCTGGTTCAAAGCAAAATTTCAACACCAGATAAAGGGGTGAGTGAGACTGAACTAATAAATCTTCCTGAAAGAGACTTCAAAATAAAAGTCATACACATGCTCATGGAGGTACAGAAAAATATTCAAGAACTCAGGAACGAATTTAGGACAGAGATCCAATCATTGAGGAACACAATGGAGGGTAAAAAAAGCAGATTACATACAGTGAAGGAGACGACAAATGAAATAGAAATTAGAGAAGAGGTATACAAAGAAGCTGAGGCACAGAGAGAAAAAAGGATCTCTAGGAATGAAAGAATACTGAGAGAACTGTGTGACCAATTGAAACAGAATAATATTCATATTATAGGGGTACCAGAAGAGGAAGAGAGAGAAAAATGGATAGGAAGTGTCTTTGAGGAAGTAATTGCTGAAACCTTCCACAATTGGGGAAGGAGATATTCTCTCAGGCCATGGAGGTGCACAGATCTCCCAACACAAGGAACCCAAGGAGGACAACACCAAAGTATGTAATATTAAAATGGCAAAGATCAAGGATAAGGACAGACTATTAAAAGCAGCCAGAGAGAGAAAAAAGATCACATACAAAGGAAAGCCCATCAAGCTATCATCAGACTTCTCATCAGAAACTTTATAGGCCAGAAGGGAGTGGCATGATATATAATAATGCAATGAAGCAGAAGGGCCTCAAACCAAGAATACTTTATCCAGCAAGATTATCATTTAAATTTGAAGGAGGAATTTCCAGATAAGCAAAAGCTGACAGAATTTGCCTCCCACAAACCATCTCTACAGTGTATTTTGGAGGGACTGCTATAGATGGGAGTGTTCCTAAGGTTAAATAGCTGTCACCAGAGGTAATAAAAAGGGATAGACAAAGAGTAAATATGATACCTAATATATAAAGAATGGAGGAGGAAGAAAAGGAGGGGGAAAAAAAGAACATTTAGGTTCTATTTGTAATAGTGTACTAAGTGAGTTAAGTTAGACTGTGAGATAGTAAGGAAGTTACCCTTGAACCTTTGTTAACCACAAATCTAAAGCCTGGAATGGCAATAAATACATAACTATTGATAATTACCCTAAATGCAAATGGTCTGAAAGCACCAATCAAAAGACACAGAGTTACTGAATGGATAAAAAAAACAAGACCCAACTATATGTTGCCTACAAGAGACTCACTTCAAACCCAAACACACACACAGACTGAAAGTGAAAGGATGAAAAAAGATTTTCATGCAACTAATAGAGAGAAAAAAATCAGGAATTGCTGTACTTGTATCAGACAAAATATACTTTAAAACAAAGAAAGTCAAAAAAGATAAAGAAGGACATTACATAACGATAAAAGGGTCAATTCAACAAGAGGATATAATCATTATAAATATCTATGCATCCAACACAGGAGCACCTATGTAAGTAGAACAAATACTAATAGAATTAAATGGGGAAATAGAATGCAATGCCTTTAGTCTAGGAGACTTCAACACTCCACTCACTCCAAAGGACAGATCAACCAGACAGAAAATAAGTAAGGAGATAGAGGCAATGAAAGACACATTAGAAGAGATGGACCTAACAGACATCTACAGAATTCTCCACCCAAAAGCAGCAGGATAAACATTCTTCTAAAGTGCAAATGCAACATTTTCAAGAATAGATCATATACTAGGCCACAAAAAGAGCCTCAGTAAATTCTAAAAGTTTGAAATTGTACCAACTAGCTTATCAGACCACAAAGGTACGAAACTAGAAATAAATTATGCAAAGAAAACCAAAACACCCACAAATCCATGGAGGCTAAACAATATGTACCTAAATAACCAATGGATCAATGACCAAATAAAAACAGGGATCAAGCAATATATGGAGAAAAATGACAACAATAATTCAACACCACAAAATCTGTGGGACACAGTGAAGATTGTGCTAAGAGGGAAGTATATTGCAATACAGGCTTACCTCAGGAAAGAAGAACAATCCCATATGAAAAGTCTAAACTCACAATAAAGGAAACTAGAAAAACAAGAACAAATGAGTCCCAAAGTCAGTAGAAGGAGGGACATAATAAAGATTAGAGCAGAAATAAATAAAATTGAGAAGAACAAAACAATAGAAAGAATCAATGAAAGCAGGAGCTGGTTCTTCAAGAAAATAAACAAAATAGATAAACCCCTAGCCAGAATTATTAAAAAAAAAAAAAGAGTATACACACATAAACAGAATCAGAAATGAGAAAGGAAAAATCAGTATGGACACCACAGAAACACAAAGAATTTTTAGAGAATACTATGAAAAATTATATGCTAACAAACTAGATAACCTAGAAGAAATGGACAACTCTCTAGAAAAATACAACTTTCCCAGGCTGACCCAGAAAGAAACAGAAAATCTGAGCAGACCAATTAATTACTAGCAATGAAATTGAAGTGGTAATCAAAAAACTACCTAAGAACAAAACTCCTGGACAAGATGGCTTCATTGCTGAATTTTATCAACATTTAGTGAAGACCTAAAACCCATCTTCCTTAACATTTTCCAAAAATTAGAAGAGGAGGGAATACTTCCAAACGCATTCTACGAGGCCAGCATCACCCTAATACCAAAACCAGGCAAAGACACCACAAAAAAATAATATTACAGACCAATATCCCTGATGAACATAGATGCAAAAATACTCAACAAAATATTAGCAAATTGAATTCAAAAATACATCAAAAAGATCATCCATCATGATCAAGTAGGACTTACTCCAGGGATGCAAGGATGGTACAACATTCGAAAATCCATCAACATCATCCCCCACATCAACAGAAAGAAGGACAAAAACCACACGATCATATCCATAGAAGCTGAAAATGCATTCGAAAAAATTCAACATCCATTCATGATAAAATCTCTCAACAAAATGGGTATAGAGGGCAAGTACCTCAACACAGTAAAGGCCATATATGACAAACCCACAGCCAACATCATACTCAACAGCGAGAAGCTGAAAGCTTTTCCTCTAAGATTGGGAACAAGATAAAGATGCCCACTCTCCCTGCTTTTATTCAACATAGTTCTGGAGGTCCTAGCCACAGCAATCAGACAACACAAAGAAATACAAGGCATCCAGATTGGTAAAGAAGAAGTCAAACTGTCACTATTTGCAGATGACATGATATTGTACATAAAAAACACTAGAGACTCCACTCCAAAACTACTAGAAGTAATATCTGAATTCAGCAATGTTGCAGGATAAAAAATTAATAC